>NC_064245.1:4407500-4707500 GCF_003254725.2 Canis lupus dingo
AAGGGGTGTGTGTGTGGGGGGGGGGGGGATGCATCCCGTCACTAGGGGTCCTGCGGTTCTTAATGTGAAAATTAGGTGTCGTGCTGCTCTTCAAGAAGGGGCAGATGGCCAGTTGCAAATTGTTGCTGGGATATTCTTGCCTAACAAGAGGCCTCGCTTTTAAGACTTTTTTTTTTTTCCTGTGGGTCTGGTAACCATTTTCCAAGACGTCCATATGGCTTTGGTTAATCTCTATCCTATACCCACCACTTCTTCTGTTCCCCACCCTCCGCCCACATGGACAGAATGGATTTTGATCCCTTGCGTCCTCGGATTCATTTTCAGCAGTGCCAGTGTCTTGAGACGGGCTTTGCTTCTCAAGCATCTACCCTGAAAGGAACACGAATCCTTTGCCCGTCTGCCTCGCATACACCGGTGCTGTGCGTCCAACTACCTGCAAACCTGCAGAGGAGAGGTTGGGCCCCGCCAACAACAAATAGCCTGTTTTTTTTTGACTTGCACAAATCGAGAAATACTGCCTGTGGCAGACAGAATGGAAAACTGCATTTTAAATGCTCCCACACACACTCATTGCTTTAAAAGGAAGAAGAGAGTGGCTGACTCTTCTTAAAAATAAAACTTCTCCGAGTACCCAGACCGGCAAGGGGACACGGTAACGGGAGAAGGATCTTGGCTTCTGGAATTGAGATGTGGGGATGAATAAGGTTCGGCAGAGATGTTAAGGTTGGCCGAGGAGGGCGGTTACTGGGCTTAAAAGGGTGGAGAAAGAAATACGAGGTTAGCGCTGCACCTGCCGCTTGTCTGGACGTTGGCTGCCTTGATGGCTTCTGAGTGGCTTCAAATCTCAGGGTTGGCATTTGACGTAACAGCCTGTGCATAACTGATCCAAGCTTTTCTTTCGTTTTTTTTTTTTAAGATTTATTTATTTATTCATGAGAGACACAGAGAGAGAGAGAAGCAGAGGGAGAAGCAGGCTCCATGCAGGGAGCCCAATGCAGGACTCGATCCCGGGACCCCGGGGTCACGCCCTAGGCCGAAGGCAGGTGCTCAACCGCTGAGCCCCCCGGGCTGCCCTGATCCAAGCTTTTCCATGCGGAGAGAAGTTTTGACTTATTATGACAGTCCTTTTATTTCACGTGTTTTAAAGCTCATCTTTACCTCCCGGTTCTCCAGGGTGAGGAAGGGCTTTCCGTCTTACCATTCAAGTTAACATTTTTCTATCAGAGCTCATTTAAGGTCCCCCAGCAATGTGGAGTTGAAGGGAGACATCGTGATAAGCACACAGAACAACACGGGTTGGCTGCAGTAGCGGAAAAAAAAAAAAAAGCGTTTTTAAGTGCTGGAGTGAAGACACATAGATACGTCTTGGAGTGTGTTTGCAGCAGCAGTTGATAATGCTTCTCTTCGACGCCTGTTGTAGGTGCACTTACAACAGTGGCTTGAAAAGTAAACCAGCAAGGGACCCGCTGTGTGGACACAGCAGCAGACCAGGGAGGAGCCGCCCCGGGACCGGGGCAGGGACCAGGGGCCAGGGCAGGGCAGGGCTCCTGCGGAGAGCAGGCCCCAGCACCTTAGTTTTCAGGTCTCCTTCAGGTTGGCTGCGGGGAGGCCTTTGGTGGCACAGAGGTGCCTTTCTACAGCGTCGTATCATTCAGCTGGTGGATTACAAAGAACCCCTAAATTAGGGGCCAAGACAGCATCCACAGTGTCCGTGATCCGGTCAGGGACCCGGGGGTAGCGTGGCTGGGTCCTCTGGGCCCCACAGGGTGACGGCCCTTTAAAGGCTGGGCTGAGGATCCACCTTCTAGCTCACTCACCGGATGGTTGGCCGGGTCAGCTCCTTGCACTGCTCGGCTGCAAGCCTCCCCGGGCTCCTTGCCGCTGGCCCCCACGGTGACGGTCTCGTGCCGTGGCACTTGCTCCCTGAGCAGGAGAAGGAGGCCGGCCTTTTGCAGCAGCAGCAGCAACACAAGTGACAGTCCTTTCACATTATCTGTATTCTGCTCATCAGAAGCAAAAAACCAGGTCCAGCCCCTCCCAGGTGAGCGAGGAGGGTCATGGGAGCCGGGCCAGAGGCCACCTGTCAAAAGCAGGATGCCATCATGCTCTCGCCACGCCAGCTGACAAGCCTGTAGCGAGTAGGGACACGGGGATGGCGTCTGTCTCACACGCCCAGCACAGCTTGTGGAGGTGCTGACTTGGGGGGCCTGAATGTGCTCCCTCTGATGTAGCAGCAGACTGGCTGGTAAGTGCTGAGCTGAGCCTACCCAGTGCCCAGGGGACCGAGGAAACAGGTTCTCAGGAAAGGCTGCAGTCGGGGCGCCCGAGGTCATGGGGCGGAGTGAAGATGAGCAGCCCTCGGGGCCTTATTAGCTGAACACAGGGGACCAGGGGGCCCTCAGGTTGCGTTTCATTAAGTGTTGTGAGGTTCTCATTGGCACTTTGCACATCATTAGGGGGAGGGGACCCTGTGGTTTGATTTATCAAGTTGCTATTAAGGTCACGGAATGGGAGGTTGTCCTTGTGTTAATGGTCCCATACCCCTCCTCCCAGCTTCCGGACTCCAAATGTACATTTTTCAGCAGAAAAAAAAAATTACTAAGGGGCTGTGGATTTGGACTATGACACACAACGTTTGAGACAGGAGTTGCAATTCACCTGTTAACCTGAACAGATTCTGGTAGAAAATCCCCGCGTGCTTATGGGAAGAGTTCCGAGTCTAGGGTTTCTTCCCCTGTTGCGTGAATGCTGCTTCTTGGTTGTGCAAGCTCCAACGTGGGGACTTAGGGAGGAGATGTTCTCCTTCTGTTGTCCCAGTTGCTGTTGATTTGGCTTCTGCGGGCTCCGGAAAGCCTGGATAATACTCCCTCGGAGGCGCACGTCTGCACCAGCCCCCTTCCCTCCAAGCTAAGGCCATGCCCAGGGCCCTGCTGGCAATTACCTGCAGACCTCGGTTCTCGCACCCACCCCCCTGCGGCTCACGGTCACGGCCCCAGCTGCACGGCACAGGACGGGAGCAGGGTGCCCGACACACCTTTCTACCTCGTACCCAACAGGGAAGCCAGCGCATAGGAGGAATTTTAAAGCATTTGAATGGGGGTGCGGGGCTCAGCGGTTGAGCCTCTGCCTTGGGCTCAGCTCATGACCCCGGGGTCCTGAGATCGAGTCCCGCGTCGGGCTCCCTACAGGGAGCCTGCTTCTCCCTCTGCCTGTGCCTCTGCCTCTCTCTCTCTCTCTCTGTCTCTCATGAATAAATAAAATATTTTAAAAATCAGAAAAAAAGCATTTGAATGGATGGATGAAGCGGTCGGTAATTATTGCCAGTTGTCAAATGTTGCCTATTGATTTTCTAAGGAAAGCAGCATAAGAAGTGGTAAGAGGGGCTTTAAGTAGTCGTGTTGGCCGCTGTGCCTCGGGTCCCCTCTGCCGTGCGGCTCTTTTTTGCTCAAAACCGCTCCCGGGAGGACTTTCTTTGCAACTTCCCTGGTGTGACCGTTCGGTCCTTCGATTCCTCTGCTCTTGCCGTTCGCAGCGCTCCGGCCAGTGCCGTTTGGGGTACTTGTGATGGGCAAAGCGCTTCTCGGGTGTCCTTCTGTCTCCCGGTCCTAAGAAGTGTCTCGGCCCACAGTAGAAGGGCGTCGGTCCCCGCCTGTGTCACCCGGCGGGCCTGGGGTTCAGGAACCAGGGACATGACACGGAATAAAGCCGGACTCTCTTAACCTTTTCAAACCTTACGTGAGAAGTTCTGATGCTTTCCGGTTTGTGTTGGTCAGTGTGAGAAACGGGGGGACGCGGTCGGCCGGGCCCGGCGCCCCTCGCGCAGGCTGCCGTCGGGTTGAGAGTGGCCCTGAGCGCAGCGCCTTTGCTGTCACCTGCGCGGGGCGCTCAGCACTACGTGTTGTTGTTCTTTGTTCCTCGGTTTTCCTAATGGTGAGGGGGGCTGACAGGCCGCAGGGTGACGGGGGGTCACCCTCAGGCTCCGGCTTTCCTGGTGGTAGGAGAGGGGAGTGATGAGGTTAGGGAAGGGCCTTTCACTTAAGGACACTGTATGTTCCTGTACGTTTCTGTCTTACGACCTGAGTTCACAGAGGACCGTGTGCAGGGCCGCCCCTCGGCCTGGGAGGGGAGCCGCTGCACGTGTCCCAGGGTCAGCCGCTCCGTGGCCCCGCTGCACGAGCCGCAGGAGCAGTCCAGGCCCCCGCGACGCCCCCACTCACACACCTGAACACCTGCTGCCGCCCGAGCCTCTCGCGGCCCGGGCTCCGGGGGCTCGGCCGAGCACCCCAGCAGTGGTCGGCAGGGTGAGCGTGCACGGGGCGCCTTTGCACACCGCCGCCCATGAAGCCCGGCCCGGGGGCGAGCTTGGGGACCCTGGCTTTTCTGATGAACTGCAGTCACCTATGTGTCCCGTGTTTGTGATGTGCACCAATTCTAACTTGGCCGTCAGCATCCAGGGGAGGACGCCACTTGCCAGGTCAAGCCACAGGGTGAGCACATTGTGCCCGAAGTCACACGCTGGTCACTGTAAGTGCCTGTGGATGGGGGTTCTCACAAGAGCCCCCAGCAGAGCCAGCTGTAGCCCACCCTGATGGCTCGGCAGCGGGGAGGGCGCCCGAATCCTCCCTCCCGCCACTTTGGTCTTGGACTCGAGGCCTCAGCAGGTGTCGGGGAGCCACACTAGGGTCCCCCGGGGGGGGTGACCCCATGTACCCTCCAGCACCGGCTCCCAGACTCCCCGGACCGGATTCCCCTAAAGCTAGGGGAACGTGCAGCTTGAGGCACAAGCATGTCCGTGTTCTGGGCCCCACGAGGCGTATGACAGGTAACCCTAAAGGACAGCGGTCCTGTGTCTGTCGCTGAGGACCTCCCGACGCCCTAGAAGCCACCTGAGTTCTCACTGCTGTCCGGCTGCACCTTCTGGAGCAGACGTCGGGGGCCCGAGGGTGCAGCCCCCCCTTGCCATCCTTCTCGTCATTTTTCTAAAATGCACCAGGAGACGGGTTGAGACCGTGGGGGTCTCACGGGCCTGGGGGAGACCGTCTTCCCAAATGCAGAGGGAAGGTTCACCGTCTTGCCCTCTGCAGGAGAAGAGTTTCTTCCTCAAATGAATTCTAACTTGAAGCACGTTGTGTTTTCGAAAGCCCTCCTTGTCACTTACATCCTCGGCTGTGGCACATTTTTTAAGAACAAATGGCCTGTTGCCCCGCGGTGCCTTCTCAATGGCATATTGTCCTCCAGCAGCCTGCTGGACGGCGCTGGGCTCGGTTTAGGCATCGAGGCTGCGGAGCCAAGCTCTGAGGAAAACCTCTAATTGAATTACCTGCAAAGCACTGACAGACGGGCTTTCAGGACGGACAAAGCTCTGCTTTCCCCCAGCAAAAATAGGTCATGTTTAAGTTGGCCTTGCAACTATTTGTTACTGGTTTTTGCCAGCACTTTCACCTTGGGCCCCTTTTCCTGCAGGAGACTGGGGGGGTGGGGGGGTGGCGGTGAGCAGCTCCAGGACGGCCGGAGGCCTCAAGCATTATCTTCTTATTTTTGAGAAAATTGATAACAGATCAAGTTAAATGGAAGAGCCTTTGAAATAAAAATCCCAAGTATTTGTCTGTAGATCAGCGGCATTCTTGCGTGCGTCTCTACTGTACTGAAAAGACAGGGCCCCGGGAGTAGCTCCTTCTAGCAGGCCCTTGGCCATCTGAAAAGTGGTTTTGTTTCGACTTCTGGGAGAAATTAGAGGGTGCCCCTGTTGTTGGGGGGGGGGGGCATGGCATGTAGACCATTTGCATTTGAAAATGAATAATCTGTTGTTGCTCTCTCCTCTCTTTCTCTCTTGTCTCCCCGCAGCCTCTGCGATCCCAGATAATGGCAGAAGGTCCTGTCTAAAGCTCAAAGTCTTTGTGAGACCGACAAGTAAGTTGACCAGAATGAGCTTCAGAGGGTGGCTTCACTGCGCATGCTTTCTTGTGTGGTCTGGTTTCACCGCGGTACGACTTTTTTTTTTTCTTTTTTTTTTAACTGTTAAATCCTGTGTGTGGTATCCGTTTTGTATATCGGCATCCGTGGTTTAGTTTTTCACCATGTTTTTTTTTCCCCATCATCCTTCGTGATGCTTTTATTTTTGAAGTACACAGCAGTTGCTAACTTGTTGTTTCTTAGACTGTTGTACGTGCACAGCAAATGGGAACAATATTGGCATGTCGGATACATGCCATTGATTGTAAAAACAGTCTCTACATAAATTAAAGGAGAAAATAGAGAGAAAGAAAAAAAAAGAAATGGGAGTTTAAGGGCGTCTTCACTAACATATTTGGCTGTTATCTCTATTTTTGTTATAGATAGCTGTATGAAAACTATAGGTGTTCATGATCGTGTTTTCGATGTTAACGACAAAGTAGAAAATTCATTAGAACCAGCAGGTTAGTATGCTTAGAGACTCTCTTTTAACAAATGCATCTCTCTCTGGTGCTTCCGTACTTTTTTTCCTTTCTTCTTCTCCGCATGTTTGCATGGTATAGTTGCTCTGCTTTTGCTCATTGCTAGCAATGCTAATATTACTTATACTCTACCTCATTCCTCCAGTATCTTTGTCTAATGCATGTTAGATAAAATATGACCTTTCTTTTTTTGGACGTGGGTTTGATATAATACAGTATCCTAATATAGAAGCCCCAGCAGAATGCTAAAAATCTCACTGCTTTTTACCATACCCTCCGAGCATGCCGGTGCATCACCGTGAATAGTGATGGATCTGTTTTTCCTAGAAGACAGGAAAAAAAATTCTATCGTATGCGCTTAAAAAAAATTTTTTTTTAATGTTCCGTCCAAATTCTGTGGATAAAAAGAATTAGGACCATCGCCCCAGACAGCAGCTAGCTCCACATATGTGATTTTCCCCATTCTCATGCATCCTTGCACTGACCTAAAGACCTTTATTACATCCCAGATATTATGCGTGCTGCTGGTATCAGGAGTAGTGTGATCACGTTGCCCAACACCACCAATTCGCACACTTGTTACTCCCACGTGCGTAGGGCAGTCTGTCTGGCCAAGTGTGATCCTTGAGTGCTGAGGCAAAATAAGTATTGAGGATGAAGTGTTTGCTGCTGCTACCCTCCAGGCACCCCGAACCTTCCCGTCGCTGAACACACGTTACGACCCACACAAGCGCTCCTCATTTACACTCTAGGGACTGTGGATGAGGCGGCCCTGTGTACCACGCACTTGGGGCACAGACTCACCTCGACTGGTCCCGAGGGATGGGAGGTCCTCATCCCACGCCCTGAGCACTGTGCCGTGATGCCCCTTTCCCCCTCCTTCCTGAGCTTTCCTCTCTTGGCCCTACCTGCTTGAGATCTTGATCGGTTTCCTTCCCCAACTCCCGCTACCATCTCCAAACTTAAGGGAATTAAAATTATCTCTTCGTCACAGAAAGATGTGAGCCCTACCCCCCTCCCACCTATGTGAACAGAATCCTTTTTATTTTCCCCCGTGGATCTATAGTAGCACTTCTCTTTTTTTATGGTCCTAAAAATTAAAGGGTTGTGAAGTCCACTTTATCTTTTGGGTGTTGCTGCTAGGACACAGTCGGTGAGCCTTAGGGAAACTTACCCTGAGTAGGTGCGGAGCCCCAGGACGGATGTAAAGGAGCTTTCACATTGCAAGTGACAGGAAGGGTTAGGGTTCCCCCCGCCAAGCGTTCTGTTTTTTTCCTAAGGTCGGTGTCCTACAATAAAGCTCAGAGGGGATGCCTGGGTAGCCCAGCGGTTGAGCACCTGCCTTTGGCCCAGGGCCTGAGCCCAGGGTCTGGGATCGAGTCCCACATCGGGCTCCTTGTGGGTAGCCTGCTTCTCCCTCTGCCTGTGTCTCTGCCTCTCATGAAAAATAAATAAAATCTTTAAAAAAAAACAAAAAACAATAAAACTCTGAGAGGCCTTCTTGGCTCCCCAGGGGTCAGTTAGCTGCTTTGGAAAGTTGCAAGGAATAAGTGCTTGACGTGGAGATGTTTTCATTGTGTCCTGGAAATCGGGGAGCATTACTGTGGCTTTTCAAGGTCCCAGGCTCCTCCCAAGCTTGAGGATTTGGTCCATCCTAGGATCTGTGAGCCCCGGATGGGCTCTCTGCTGAGGACCACGGGGTCTACGCTCTCCCCCTTGGGAATGGAGGCTTGCCCGGGGCCACATCACTAGTTAGAGACTGATCCAGGTTTGACAGTCAAATGTCTCAACTGCCGTTCCAAAGTGAGTAGAAAAAGTAGGCTTCTCTTACCGTCAGTGGACACGTAGATCCTCATGAAGAGAACTTTACTTTATTGGATTTGTTAATAAGTCACATGTGGAATGACGGACAGAGTGAGGCATGTCGTAGACATAAGTCATCCCAAAATAGGATTTTTTGGTGCACATCGTGGTAGGAGGTAGGCATATCTTTCAAAAAAAAAAAATCTTTTTTCCAGGTAAATTCCGTTGCCTATCAAGAAAGCGAGAGGCTATTTAGAGACAACAGACTGCAGGTTTTTCTCTGGTCATCAAGGGAGAGACCCTGACGACTATTCTGGCCTTAGGAAAATTACCTTTGAATTCAACTCATGACAGAGTGCAAGCGATTAAGATGCATCCATACGTGAACATATTTCACTGTCCTGGGGAAATAGGCTCTTTTTCACTGAGCATTTAAAATCCGCCATGGTTCCCAAATCGACACACGTAGAACTGATGGAAGTTTGCAGGGACGTCTGATGGAACGTGGGGTGTGTGTGTGTGTGTGTGTGTGTGTGTTTGTGTCGGGGAGTGGAAATGGAGGCGCCCCTGCGTAGTCCAGTCAGGTCCAGACTGTATCTCTAAGGGCTTTCGTGGGAGCATCCGTACTAATAAAAGTAAGCCAGGCCTGAGCTAGCATCCCTGGCTGCAGGAATCCAAGAATAAATCCAAGTCCCTGGTCTTCGCGTGACAAACTTGAGGCCAACTTAGGGCTCTGCACCAGCACGGTGGGCGGCTGAGTGTGCACCAGACTTGACGAATCCGGGAGGCCCGAGAGGACCCCACTGCATGTTCTCGGCGATGTGTACTAACTCACCTGTCCTTGGAATGCGTCTGTTTCGTTTGCCTGCATACTCTGCCTGCCAGCTTCCTAGCATCAGGGCCACAGGATGACGTCAGGGCAGACATACGCCGCACAACATGCCCCCCGCACATGGCTGGTGCTCTCCCTCTGAACCACTGAAAGCCTCGTACTGCGGGATCCTGGAGGCAGGCGGCAAGGCTCGATGTGGTCTCTGAGGAGGAGTGTTTCCTTCTCTCGAGCCACGCATACCATCGTGAGTGTTAGAAATTGTCTGATGGTCAGAGGTCATTTCCACTGGGATAGGTTTTGCATATGAACTCTTCCCGGGGAATTCTGAAATTGCTCAGGTGTACCTTAAAAGGACACCAGCGGCTCATTTTTGCTTCTCAGGGGCCACGGAATCTTCCAGCACTCAGGCCCTGTTATAGTCAAAGGATGCTCTGTAGGATCCTGAGCCCGGCGCGGTACGGTTCGGAGAGCAGAGGAGAACTGTGTTGCCCCTAATGGGACAGATCTCCCCCCACCCCCCACTTTGAAGGCAAGACAGTACTTACTGGGTCGGGTGCTTAGGAGAGGGTTCCCCGTCCCTCGTCCATGAGCAGAACGCTGAGAAGTACGTGGAACCTCCTGCTTTACTTGTATGAAAAACAAAAGCTGGGACGCTTGAGGGGGGCTCAGCAGTTGGGCAGCTGCCTTTGGCCCAGGGCGTGATCCTGGAGTCCTGGGATCGAGTCCTGCATCGGGCTCCTGCATGGAGCCTGCTTTTCCCTCTGCCTGTGTCTCTGCCTCTCTCTCTCTCTCTCTCTCTCTCTCTCTCTGTCTCTCATGAATAAATAAATCTATAAATCCTAAAAAAAAAAAAAAAAAGCTTTCCTTCTCTCAGTGTCCCCCAAAGTCACTGCCCCCGCCTTGTGACGCCTGGAATGATGGCTAGCCCTTTGCTGAGCACCCTGGAAGGACAAGGCGGGGGGCAGGGGGACAGATCTCCTTCCAGTTCACACTGGGTGTGTGGTTATTGGCGCCAGATCGCTCTCAGTACACATCCAAACTTTCCAAGGATGGGGAGTGGGTGATTTGGTAGTAAAATTAAGAGGGAGGAGAACCCAAGAGCCACTGGAAGTTCAGGTGTATAAATATAACGGTTTTTTCAGAATGAAATCTGGAAGCCTCGGGGTTCATGGTTTTTATGAATTAAACCTGAAGTCCTCTCCTACTCCGAGTGACACCATACTGATGCTCTCAAGGTGATTTGGATCTGAATTGCAGGGCTGTTCGGGGTATGATGTCTGAGTCCTGGTAGCTCCAGATTTGATATATTTGCGAGGCTGAAGATCAGAGAGGAGTCCACAAGTAGTGGGCACCATGTGGGGCTTTCTGCGTTGTCCTCTGCGTCCGTCTAACGTCACCTTGTCGCTTCCTGACCTCCCCTAGTCTTTTGAGCCGAGAGCCACTCCATCCAGGGTTGCTTCGGGGAGGGGAGCAGATGGGACGGGGACGCAGCGGCTTCCACACAAGGACAGGCTAAAGGGAAAAGGGCGACTTGGGGGCGGGAGCTCACCCTGGAGCAGACAGAGGGCCCCGCTCACACTGCGGGTGGGTGCGGTGAGCAGAACCCGCCTGCCTGTGCCCACCTGAGGCAGGGGCCGGGCCGCGGCCCAGGGAGTGGTCACTTTGGGGCAGAGAATAGGGAGCGTGAGGACGTGCAGTGAGAAAGCAAGCATTCTCACTGCGACGTGTGGCGTGAAGCTAGCAATGAGCTTGGACTCGGGGGTCCAGGCCGGGGCTCCTCGTGGGCCTTGCAGGCCTTGTCGGGGTGCTCCGACTGTTGGGGTCCAGGAGATGGAGAAGCCTCCCTGGAGGCTCACTCGTGTCCACCCGACTGACCGCTGAGCGAATACAAGACGGGCTCTGAGCTTTGACGGGAAGGGCCACCCCAGTGCTGACATGACGCCGCCAGTGAACCCCCGCCCTTGGCCCCATGAGCGCGCGTGGTTGGAAAGCATTAAGCCGGAGGAAGGGAGCAGACGGGCGGCAGCCCCCGGTCCGTGTTGCCAAGGTCAGCCAGCCGGCCACGCGGACCCCGAAGGCCGGCAAAGTCAGGCAGCCCGTGGGACCCTCCGGAGTGTCCCAGAGACATAAAGGCAGTTTACGCCTCACTTAATCCCGTTGCGTGTAGAGGAGAATTTGCATCCACGCCGATAATTTATGTGCCAAGCTTCAACCCGATAAAAATAGAGATAGTCAAGTTCAAGGAACTGAGCCCTGGAGGTCCCAGGGCCCCTAACAGAAGTAGGGCCATCGCGGGTCCCCAGTCGTAGGCAAACTAGCAGACACCGCTTGGTGGGTTTGGTGGGCATTATGTACAGTTCCTCGAAAATGCAGTTTGGGCAAGAAAAATGTATCAGGTACATAAAATGTGGTCTCGGCATTTAATTTTTCTTATCTGGACATGCACGCAGGTAACCAGCCACCAGGCCTCCGACACTAACCCTAGGGAACGGCTAAGAGAGGGGGCCGGGCAGCCTGTCCTCCACTAACGTGCCATCTAACTACCCACCCTGCACCCCCAAATCCCACTTGCTTCTTGGGCAGAAGAGGAACGTTGGGCTCGCTCTCAGCTCTGGGCGAGCGTGTGCCCTGGCAAAGCCAAGCCAGCCGTGTACCCCAGGTGACAGGACGTGGACAGCCTCGTCCCCTCTGCCTCCTGGGGGACTGACCTCAGCAGCGCTGTACAGGCCCACTCTTCTCGCTCTTCCCTTGTCTGCTGCAAATTCCGAGCGACGGCGCGGACCCGAGGGCCACCGGTGGCCCGACCAGGCCCTGCCCGGCTGCAGAGGGCGGCTGCGGGAGGGCCCCCGGGCCGTGGGTCTCACCGGGCCCTGTGCTTTGTGCCCCACAGATGACACCGTGCACGAGTCCGCCGAGCCGTCCCGCGGGGAGAACGCGGCCCAGACGCCGAGGATCCCCAGCTGCCTCCTGGCCGTCCTCCTCTTCCTCCTGGCCGTGCTCTTGACCTTATAGCACCACCGCTGCCACCTGAGCAGCAGGGCCTTGGACACCGGAGACCCACCTGACTGCTCATCCTAAGAAGGGACTGGTTATTGGGTTTGGGGTTTTGGTTTTTGTTTTTTGGGTTTTTTTTTTTTTTTTTTTTTTTTTTTTTTTTTGGCAGATGTCAGATTTTTGTTTTCTTTCTTTCGGCCTGAATTCTAAGCGACAACTGGGGGCCAGCAGGGGCTCAAGTGGTTGCTGCTTCCCCCGCCCCCCCCCGCCCCGCCCTCTCCCATCCCTTCCAAATTAAATGGACTCCAGATGAAAATGCCAAATTGTCATAGTGACAGCAGCGGTCGTCAGCTCGTGTGCACTCTCCCCTAAGAGCCCCGGCGACAGGCCCGTGGCGAGGAGCAGTGGTGGCAGGTGCGGCCAGCACGGGCCAGGCCCGGGGCTGCTCTCCCCGCGGTCCGCAGCCTTCTCCTCCAGGACCAGGGGATGGTCGTGCGGGGCTCGGGTCACCAGGTCGAGTCCGGGGGGTTCAGACGAGACCCGAGATCACACCCTTTCCTCTAGGAGTAGGACAACGAACAGGCTTCTCCGAGGTTGAGACACTGGGCTTCTTGTTTTTTGGGGGTTTTTTTGTTTTGTTGTTGTTGTTCTTGGGGGGGTTGTTTTGTTTTTTACATGACTGTCTTAAAGCATTCTTGACAGCAAAACTTGTGCTCCGTGAAAGAAGCCTTTTTTTTTTTTTTTCCCTTTTTTAGAAAGCAGGTCGGGTGCGGGAATGCTAGCACAGAGCAAGGGTGAAAACAGAGACAACTAGGTTTGGTGGGGGTGTGTACGTGTGAGTGCCTCTGATTTTTTTTTTTTTTTTTTTTTTTTTTTTTTGGTGACTGGGCAATGCACAGCAGATTTCTTTTTTATTTTTTCCTTTAAATACAGATCACCATGGTGCTACAATCTTTTTTTTTTTTTTAAGAAACTCAAAAGAGGCATTTTTATGAATAAAGTGACCTTCCCCAAGGCTGACAAGCCAGGGTTGATGAGTGTATAATGGAATAGCTTTGGATGCTCCTCTGGGGGACAATATGTACCGAGGAGAGGAGGTCAGCGGCCAGAGGAGATGTGATGTGGCTTTGCTGGAGCGCCAGTGTGCTGTGGCCTTTCCCCGACTCCCACCCTAGCACCCACGTTTTGCTCCACACTCCACAGCTACAGGGGCTCGCACACGCGCCCCTGCTACCAGGAGAGTCAGTCAGCACTACTTGGGAGGGCTAAAGGGAAATTTGGAATAAAAAATTCCAAAGTTTGGAATAAAAAAAAAAAGTTCAAGTGTTGATTTTATATTCTTTCCCTTCCTGACACAGCCTGAAGCGTAGGGGGAACATGTGTTTATCTGTGGGAGATAAACAAGATGGAGTCCCAAAGACTTTAACAAAATATTTTTTTAAAGATCCACTAGAATAGAAAATACATTATTTAGATATACTTTATGCTGAGAGTGAGTATATATGCTTGTCCTATTTAAACTTGTGAGAAAAAAAAAAGTGGTATCCCTTGATACATTTAGAGACTAGGGGGCTATCTTGTTTCGTTGTGGGGTGGGGCGGAAGGAGCGTAGACGCAGGGTGACCCTAGTTGAGGAGTCCTGGCCCGGCCGACGGGGGCCGTTTCCAGCGGCCGAGCGTGGGGGCTACTGCTGGTGAGGCTGCCACAAGCTCTGAACCCCAAGGCCTAGGCAGGAGAAGTGTCGGACCAACGGAAAAGCAGCCTAGCCTTTTTACTGTTGCACGACACGTCACTAGGAACCATGCCTTTCAAAACCGAACAAAAGAAACCAATAAATAAATGCAATGATGATGTAATATATGAGAAAATTGGAAGCATTCCAGCAAAATGAGGCTTTTTTAAAATATATATATATGTGTGTGTGTGTGTTTCTTAAAATGTCTATATGAAAAAGGAGAGGGGTCAGATTGTGGATATACTTCATGAATGGGAATTTGCTACGAATTGTGAGTAGTTCTGAATTAGGGGAGAAAAAAAACAAAACAAACCTGTGTGAATGAAAGGCAGCTGTAAAGGTCCTTGCACCCTGGAGAGTTGTACACATGTTGAAATGTAATCTGGGCTTACCTGATTCCTTTGGAATGGATGTTACCGCTGGGTCTGTTCACACTTGGAACCGTGGGAGTGGGCTTGCCGGCCACTCGGCCGCCCCCGACACCGGGAACTTCTCTGGAGTGGCACAGTCTTGTCACAGAAGGCAGCCACCATTTCACGGGAACAAAAGTTCACAGCATTGGATTCTTTTTTTTTTTTTTCCTTTAACTCTGTGCTCAGTACTCTCAGTGATATCCAGTAATACTTTTTTTTTTTTTCTTAATTACTAGTTACAGGCTTGTTGGTCCAGTGGGATTTGAGTGGGGGGAGGGGGGGAGGGTGCCTCCCTGAAATGGATCAATAGTCGGAACCAAAATAATACTGCATGTTCTAGAACCACAAGGAAATCAAACGATCCCATAAGGATTCCAGTTAGTCATAACTACATTAGCAGTGCTGGTTTCATTTATAGAAATGGTGACTTCTGTGGTTTGGTAGCATTTGTCTCTAACAAATGATAAAGTAATCACTCATGGCCCTCTCTGCCACTGTCTTTCATTTTTCACGGTGAAATTAGACGCCCCCCCCCCCCCGCCTTTACTTCATTATGCCACTACAAATTAAGTTTAAAAAAAAAAAAAAAAGGCAAGACTATCCACCCCACTAGACAGTGTGCTTCTCTACCTTTAAGTGATAATAATCGTAGGTAACGCTTGCCACGGAGTTTCCAAGACCATGATCGGTATATCAGACAGTTTTCATCTTGTCCAGAAAGTGCTGGTGGCCTTTTATGGTGGTGTTACAACCCTCTGGGGGCTTAGGAGGATGTCGATGCAATTTTGTAGCAGCTTTTAATTTAAAAACACAACTCAAAAAAGTCAAGGGGCCGCCTTAGCTGCCTCTCAGCCCCAGTAAAGTCAAACCCCAGCGACCTTTGCCCCCGGTTGCCAAGGGCTTTGCAACATGAAGCAGGGAAATAAGGATCTGTCTGTTTAGTGGATACCGTGTATCCTTTAATAGACCAGGTAACAGTTCGTGTTAGTTTAGACTATTGTTTTTGTACTGTACTTTCTTGGGTGGCAGAGGAAAGAAAACATTAAAAAAAAAACAAAAAAAAACAAAAAACAAAAAAAAAATGAACTAAAAAAAAACTGCGTTCCTTAAATTCTGTATTATTAGCGACCTCTGTTGTATATAGTGTTTGATAATAAAGTATTAATTTGATTCTTATGTCTTTTGTAAGTGAGAACAATAGTCTTTCAGGATCCAAAACATGCATCGAGGCTTTGAAACATCCGCTGTGTGGGTAGCTGAGAAGAGTCACAGGTGGCTGAGACGCTCCATCCAGGACTCACGTGCGGTCACCGCCCTCCCGGCCCTAAGACTCCACCATCTTGGGAGCTGGAACAACATGACTTTTTTGATCCATATTTTATCCTCAGTGTTTTCCAAAGTCCCATATGTTGGAGCCCTGTGGTGGTTTTTCTCCCCCCGCGTGTTGGTTTCAAAAGGCCTAGGGAACTCCCCACCAGTCCTGTACTTTGGTTTTCTGTTTGTGGTGGTTTCCATAGACTGGCTCATTTGTCCTCAGGAGGAGTGGCCCAAGCACGGGAAGGGTTTCAAGCCCCCCCCCCCAGGGCAGGTTACGTGGGGGCTGCTTCCCTCTGCCATTGTGAAAGGAAGAGGCGCATGGTACCTGGGGATTTTCAGGGACTTTGTTTTTCTCTGGTGCCTTAGCAACGGCAGCAGCCATTCTTAGCAGTTTACCCCAAAATTAATGAAACCGTTTAAACCCCCCTCCATTCATTGCTCTCAGAGCTGTGGCCAGTTGTTTTTCTTTTGAAAACCACCTTCACCGGCACCCTCCGTTTGCCTACCACCAACCCCCTTTTTATTTCTTATGTTTATATTTTTGTCTCTTGCCTTC
The DNA here is from genome assembly GCF_003254725.2 of Canis lupus dingo. Lineage (NCBI taxonomy): Eukaryota > Metazoa > Chordata > Mammalia > Carnivora > Canidae > Canis > Canis lupus. Next base: position 4,423,585 of record NC_064245.1, read on the forward strand.
CTCCCACGTTTTATTTTTTTCATCAGAACCGTGAATGGGCAGGTCTGTCTCTGGTTTGGCATCACTGAGTTTTTTCCATGCATTTGCCCAAGAGCCGCTCGGACGTGAGACAAATCTCCCTGCAATGGGCTTGCTCCCATTGTCTGTACAGTTTAATAGATGCTGGCATGTTGGAGGTTACCCATGAGTCAAAAATCCGCTTTCCATGCTTACTCTTGACACCCCATTGAAGCCACTCATTGTGTGTGCGTCTGGGTGTGAAGTCCAGCTCCGTGTGGTCCTGTGCTTGTACTGCCCTGCTTTACAGTTCCTTTGCACTTACTCATCGAGTGCTGTTTTGAAATGCTGACATTATATAAACGTTAAAAAAAAATGTAAGAAAAAAAACACACACACAAACCAACCCATACAATCTGTATTTGTATATACACGTGTCCGTACAAGTATACCTAAATAAAAATTAAAGATTTTCATCATTTTAATTGGAGCCCTCCTTCTACTTCTTTGTTCCTTGCATGACGCCTTTATTTCAGGGGCTACTTAACATTCTGCTGATTTTTCAAAAACTTTGTGGATTAAAATAAACAAACAAAACCTTTGTGGATAGAAAAAATATACGTACGAGAGAAGGCCTGAGAAGCTCAAAGAACGCAGGGTTAGCAAATGGCCCAGTTGTCTAGGCACCTTCCAGTTATTCTGATGAGGAAATCTTGAGTTTCAAGCCTCATCTCTGTATTTGGGCCTTAAAGCAGGCCCTGCCTCCTAAAACTGCTGAAATACGAGAGCTAAGTGCAAAATTATGTTCTTTCACTTTGTGTAGCTTTCCACCCTATCAAGATAAAGACAAAATAAGCATTTTCCCCACAAATACCCCATACCTCAGAGAGAAATAATGACAGTAATAACCACCACTTCAGTACAGCACTGAAGCGCAGTGCTCACTCTCAGGGAAGACTTACACTTACCAGTGTGTAACCTTGGGCAAGTCATACAGTATCTTTGGGACTCCGTTTCCTTACCACTAAGTAGTAGAGTCAGAGAAATGATTTGGTTTTCTTAAGTATTGCCCTTGCTGGGCACCGCAAAGCCCATTTGGCATCTGAGTCATGTGAGAGTCTGTCTCTGATGATGACATTACTATAAGCACAATCTGAAAAACTCATCTATGGAGGGGGGTAGCATCAAATATCTGACATAATAGACACCTAATGCATTTCAAGACGTGGCTTTAATTATACCATGTTAACATTAAACTCATTGAAAGCTTTTTATTATACTTAATTATTTGACAGGGCACTAAACACTAATTATAACTTACCGTAACCTTTCTTTGCTAATGAAGAATGACAGCTTTACAGAATGAGGAACGACTTACATTAAAAAAAGAAAAACAAAAACAACAACAACAAAAACCGGTGTACCGGACTGCCTATGTGATATTTTCAAACCAGAACAGCATTACGTGGTCATTATCATCTTCACCTTCATCATCAAAAGCATTTAAGTGCTCATGACATTGTGTTCAGTGCTGTGCAGAATGAAGCTGATGTTTACAATGTGTACTTGCAAAGCTCACCAAAGGCGGACGTTGTGTGTAAGCCTAGCGTAGGAACTATTTACAGAGGAAATCTAAAATTCAAACGTTTATATCGTGCATAAGTAAGAGGGATTGGGATTTTGAGATTAAGAAACTTAGAGCGAAAGTAAATCATCTTCACAAATAGTCAAAATGGGGTTAGGAGCTTCTTACAAAACCAAGAGCACTTGGTAAGTTAGGGGCTCCTGGGGCCCTTCGGAGGATGGCAAGTGCACAGAGTTGAGTCGTCACTGTAGCCAAAAGGGTGACCGTGGGCCTGAGGAAACGGGCCAGCTGGGGCGCATCCCCCCAGCAGATCCTGACGGGGAGGGACCAGGGCCATCACCACAGTGCCTCCGAAAGGAGGGGATGAGGGACAGAAGCCAATTTCAGCTGCTGCCTTGGGCAGGTGCACGCTGCCCAGACCTGAGACCGGCTCTACACCAAACCATGAGGCATCTCAGAGCTCAGCCAAAGGGAAGGGTGCGGCCATCACCCCCAAGGCAAAGGATAAAGTGCAGAACGTGCAACCTTGGGGACTAGTATCATTCCATGGTGCCTGTGAATCCCCGAAGAGGCCACATCCCAAGACAGCACCACACACTCTACTGGGAAGGCAGCCTGGGCCAGAGGGGAGATGGTGGCCCGTGTTGTCCGAGTGGCACTTTGGCCACCAACTGTTTAGAATCCTTGAGTCCCCGAAGGTGCTATGACCTCATAGGGTGGGTTTCAGTGAATAAAACGCATCTGTGTTTGAATCTCTTATTTCAGTGACCATGATGAGAATCACCTCTCTTACGGTGGGAAATGTATAAAACTGAGGTGTCAAAACTTCGCAAGATGATTCTGATGCACCGTTCACTGGTTGCCCTAATAGTTTCTTAGGACTCGTTTGCAAAACATCTTCTGAGAGATGGTTTGCAAAGCTTCCTGTCGTGTTCTGCTAATAACATAAGCATTCTTCAGGAAGGCACCGGCAAAAATGCTGTGAAAAGCGTTAAGATTTTTGCACAGTCCCTCTGGGAGACAAGTGCTTTAGAAAATGATTATAAATAACTAATCAAGCCAATACCCTCCATCAGTTTTTAGTTTGACACATTCTGCTATATTAAGACCAATCATTCACTGGCTACATATATACATATGCCTATTTTTAAAAATTCTTTTAATTTTTTAAGCAAGCTCTATGCCCAGTACAGGTCTTGAACTCACAACCCTACGATCAAGAGTCACGTGTGCTACTGACTGAGCCAGCAGGACCCTCTGTGTGCCTATTAAAATGGAGTTGTGACTGCAGACGGACCCTGAAAGCAGGAAGTTTGCAATAATTGTGTTTCTTTTTTTATACAGATGATAAATGAATGCAGAAGCTTTAAAAAAAAAAAAAAGGAAAGAAAAAGAAAAAGGCAGGGAATCACGCTGCCCAAGGAATTGGTGAAGGGCATCACCAAGGGTTCCTCTGCTTGGAAGGAAGTAGTTTGGTTAACCAAACTACTCTTTTAAAGAAGGAAAAAAAAAATACATAGCATCTGAATAAACAAGGGGGGCTTGCAAATTCTTCTGGGCAAGTCCCCTCCCCTCCTCTCCTTTCCAGAAGGAACCCAGCTTCTAAGCCCTTCCCCATGTAGAATTACAGGAACCACCCCTTAGAAGGAGGTAGAAGAGAAGCGTTTGAAGGCCTCATGTTCAGCATGTCCCAACGCAACGACCCTTTTGACAATTTCCATCAAAGACTGTCACGCTCTCTGCCCCAGAACCTCCATACATGCTGAGCATAAAACGCAATTTCATTACTTTTTATTAAGAACCATCCCAAGTATCCCATGAGCTTTGCCACCTTCCTCCCCGCAACAGCATTAGTTAGAGGCAAAGTCACCAGGATAGTCCACCCACCTCCAATAAGAAGAACGTTCAGTTCCCCTGCTTGTGGTTTACTTTTTGGCTCGGTTTAATCCCTAAATGTGGGGTTTTCTGCAACACGAATCAAAGAAACCTGCTAAGCAACACAACCCTTATCATAACATCCTGGGACGAGGATGCCAACATCGGAGCTATAGTAGGGACGGGGGATGACTTGCGAGTTTGGGGTCCAAGTATGACCTCACTGATGCCACCAGTCAGAGGTAATTCGTAAGAATCCGATCTCGTGGGCGTCTCTCTTGAGTCAAGAATGTGTTTTGAAATATCCTGGATCTTAGTCATGATTATTTAAGCAAGAACTTCATGTCACTGGGTAACAAACGGATGCTTGTCAATCTTGACAAGAACACAAAGAGAGGGACAAAAAAAATAATAATAAAAACCACCTCTTAGCGTGATTACAATGAGAAAATAGAACAAAATATTTCTGCATGCTGTTTTGTTCAGAAGTACCAGGTGTTCCCACAAACTGCACACAACACTTAAGATGTAGACGGCCAACACCACTTCCTTTCCTCCCCAGCCGTGAAACCAGACACTAAAATGAGAAAGAACATGTCTCTTCCTATGCTCATCTTAGAAAATGCATTCCATCGACACTCTAGTAGCCTCTCCTTCTTGTGATCAAAGCTTGTTCTTTTGGACCAAAAACAACAAACAAACAAACAAACAAACAAAACCCAATCTGTGTAGCATAGACTGTGGAACATGCAACTCCTCTGAAATTTGTGCTTTGCTTTAGTAGATCTGGACACATTTTCTGCAGCACACAGAACAAGAAGATCTGTGTCTTTTTTTATTTTTTCCTAAAGACAGTGTGCCCGCCAGAAAGCTGACTCCATTTATTTCTCCTGCAGGGAGCCAGCGTGTTCCTTCTCCTGGAAGATGCAGGTACTTAAAATAGTAATAGGCTTTGTGGTTTATCGAGAGTATTTCATCCCGAGATCTCACAGGCATAAAGAATAAAACATAAACTAATGGCTCTTTCCAACAAGCTTGGGAAGAATTAAATGGAAAGGAGGATTGTCATCATTCTTCCCTGGAGAAACAGAGAAGAAAGCCACTTAACTCAGGTAGCCCCGGCAAAGAACCCAAGGCCAGCTGATCCGAGATTTGGATGGAGGCCTCCGGTCTGCTCCTCTTCATTCCTAGGAACTTGATTAAGAGCTTCAGCGGAAGGAACACAAGTGACTCATTTATCCCCTTTCTAAGTTCCGAATGCAGCGGAGCTGGGAGAGGGGCACTGGGCAACTTCCCAAATTGGCGTCGGTGCGTCAATGGTTTTATTACAGAATGTAACTTCGATTCTGTAATTTCTCAGGATGCCCCAGTTTCTGTGCTTTCATAAACATCCACAACTTCGGTAGAAGTTAGAAGAGTAATTTGTAGGGTCAGCTCTCTCCGCTCTCCTCTGCCCCACAAACACACATTCACACCCTTACGTGTGGCCTAAATTGATGTGTTCACGGCACGTTCCGCGCCTCCCCCCCCCCCCCACCCCGGCATTGCCTATGCCCAGCAGTGTGACACCTGAAAGGACACCGAGGGTCACTCCAGACACATTTAAACATCAGTCTGTTGAACATCTAAAGCCACAGGGCAAAACTGTGGTGGTTAAAGGAAATCCCGCTAAGGGATGGCCAGCTGCTGGAGAATTGCCAAGACCCCCCATTTGTAAACAGAAACCTGTCTACGCAGGCGGGGAGCCACACGTGGCATTCCGAATCCTTGGTGTATTTTCCTCAACTCGGTTCACTTCCCCACCCGCAGAGTTCCCCAAAGTCCCAGAACCGGGCAGAGCCACCAATACGCCCGTGTTTGGGCCCCAACCTCTCCTGATCAGTGTAGACGGCTGAGTATGAGAGCGCAGGCTCTGAGCCCCGGAGACAAAGGATCCACACCTTCAAGGGGCCGGCCAGTCTGGGCAAAGGGGTCCATGGAGACGACAACCACCCGTGTTGGTTTGGGACCTCCTTAAAGTCCCTCTGTGGGTTTACCTTAGGGAGACGCTGGCACAGATCAGAGACCTCAATTTACCTCCAGTTCAGACTGTGAGGTTGCCACCAATTAGGGAGCCCTGCGCTGCGCGTGGCCCTGCCCTCCTCTAGTCCCTGTCAGTATTCAACAAAGCAAGTTAATCTCCCTGGTAAGTGACAGCTCTGCCCCTTGTAACTGGCATGGAATCAATTTTTTAACTTGATTTGAGAAATGAGGAGAGTACCAAGAATTCGGTCCTGGCGAGTGGATTCATTAGCAAGCTGGATCAGTTTTAGCTAGAATCTGCGCGGCTGTCCTCATCCCTTAGTTCTGCTTTTTTCTCCCCCACCTCTTATCATCGATCCTGCCCACAAGACTTATTAGCTACTCTGTCTGGTGAGGACACCGGCCTCCTTTGCTGGGTTGTTCGCAGCAGGGCTCACAGAGCGCACTGCTCCAGCCCAAGAGAGGAAGAAGAGAGTGTGGGGGAGCCCTACAGCCTCAAGGGCTGCAGCGGGGCCAACGGATAAAGCAGGTAAGTGTTACCAGGAGACCCAGTTACTACATGCAATAGGTATATATGGTCTTTCAGAAGCACCTCCAAGTACTAGAACATTCTCCTTTCAAGCAAGGTGGAAAGAACCATGAATCGACCTCAAAGGAACAGACGTTCAGTTTTTTGGTGGGAGGTTTATAAAAGGGATGATTGATTTTTTTCCCTAATATATATTATACTATTTCTCCCGCTTCCAAGCACGTTCTCTGCCCCGATGAGGTCTATGGATCCCCAGACAGGAACAAGTAAGGACGAGCATGTGGTCAGAGGTGCACCGGGGCAGGAAGAGGCCTCGGTCCCGCATAAGCCCGGCCTTGATGCCGCACGTCTGCGTTGCCCACTGTGGTTTAGAGTCCAGTTCCACTTCGTGCACCTGCCGTGCAGCTGTCCTCTGGAGACGATCCTACTGGGACATCTATAAAGGGGCTAACGCAGCCCCCCGGTGTGCCTGCCGTCCCTGAGGGGGAGCGGACATACTGCCCCCCCCCCCCCCCGCAACCTGTACGCTCAACGTAGGCGATGTCTGCACAAGGCCTCGAGGAACTCAGAGTTTGCCGGAAAGAGCTCAGTTCTGAGGCGGGATCTCCAGCCTTCCCTCTCAAAAAATAGTCCCAGACCACCTTGAAGCCAAAATACTAACCTATATTCTTAAAAACAGCTTTTTCCTGTGGAAGCTGGTGGGTCTGCTCTAGGGCGGCCTGCAGAGGGTGACTCTGGAGCACCAGAGGGAACAGCTGGAGACACAGCTCCTTTCTCATCTGGCAGTTAGGGACCGCAGGCTGGTGCTCCGCAAAATTCCTATGTTGAGACCCTAATCCCCAATGTGATGATGATATTCAGAGTTAGGCCCCTGGGAAGTGACGGGGTCCCAGGGACGGAGCCCTTGGGACAGCAGGCAAGAAGGGACCCCAGGGACACAGCTCTGTGCTCGCTACCATGTGAGCCACCCAAGAAGACGGCATGTGCACAGCAGGAAGAGAGCCCTCACCGGAGCCCCTGGAGGCTCCGGAGTCTGGGACTCGGATCCGTGAGAACGAAATTTCGAAATTTCGAAATTTCTCTCGTTAAAGCCGCCCGTCTGCGGTGTTTGTTACAGCAGCCCTGGCTGACCGAGCCAGCCTCAAGGCGCGCCGACTCGCTGACTCCACGCCATGGCTTGACTCTCAGAGATCAGGGGCGGGAAAGAAAGTCTACCCACAGCCACGGGAAGGACAGGTGCACCGCGTCTTCAGGCAGGTGTGTCATCCGCTAATTCCCCGCGGCTGGCGGGGAGCACGCAGATCCCAAGGCTACCTCACTTCACCCTCAGCCGCAGGAAAGAAGGGGATAAAGACCCATCCATTCCTTTAGCTCTAAGTTAGGAGGCACCTTCTGGGTGTCAGGGCCTGGGCTGCATGCTGTGGGGTTCTCGGCGGGAAGCCGGCTTCGTCCAGCTAAGGCTCCGGGGCATCGTGGGCTGCACACGGCAGCTCGGGGGCCTGTCACACACGCAGTCCCTTTTAAGGAAGAGAAAGGAGGCCGTGCCGATGCCGTGTGGCCCTGCTCAGAGCCGACGGGACGGGGCCGAGGCACCTCCAGGCCACAGGCCACTCTGTGCCGTATGTGTCGGGCGAGGGACAAGTATCTCTGCTCTTACCTGCTGCTCAGCACGTCCCTCTTGAGACGTAATACACACAATGAGTCAGAAGAGACGGGGTAAACGGAAGAAAGGAGACAGATACACAGAAACCTCTTCGTCATGGTTTCTTCCAGCAAAGCCCTGACCTGTATCTGCTCTGGTTCCGCAGGCCTGTTCTCTTAAACCCAGAACCAACGTACAGGGCCCAGTCACTGTAATGCCTGGTCGTTATGTGGCTTCTGTTTTAAGGTTTTCTTCATGTTCTGACCCGTTATTGGCCCAGGCGTCCTTAAGATCACCCCCCCACCCCCACCACCCCGTCATTCGAGTTAGGCCGAGTGAATCAGAGTTCCTTGCAAGCAAAATAGTCTATTAAACAAATATGATAGGATAAGAGGGCTGCGAAGACAGTGCGGTGGACACAGAGGGAGTAATTAACACCGCTAGGATTTAAAAACCTGATTTTGAATTTCAATACGTTACAGCACTGAAGAGATCGGCCGTGTTTCAAAGGTCACTACATCTAAATTGAAACAATGAATTATATAAAATGACACACTTGATTTTTCTCAAAGACTCAGACTTTTCTTCTTTCTTTTTTCTTTTTTTTCTTTCTTGACAGGGTCAAATATAAGATAAATGGTGAGCATCACCCCTTCTCCCGGCCCCTACACGGGGGCCCGCGGACAGGGTGCACAAGGACGGCCAGCTGGGGAGCACCGGGCCGAGCCCCGCCACCCGACAGAGGCCCTACGCCACCGATGAGCTCAAGGACAAGTGAGTGGGGAAGCGGACCCACTCTCATGACACCAGGAATGGGGACCAAGGCGAAGGCCCCTTGGGTGGCCCTCCGCCCCGGACCCTGGGGTGCTCTCCCCTGAGGTCACCAGCGCAGGCCACTTCCTAACACGCCAGCTGCTAGGCCACTGCTTGGATGGGTCACCTGCCTCTCCTGGGCCTGCTCCTCCAGCCCCCCGGGAAAGGGGGACCGGCTGGGTACCCCGAGTGGTGCCAGCCTTGGCGGCTCCTGTTGGCACCTGTGGGCCACTCGGCAGGGAAGCCAGCCCACCACCCGACCCGACGCTCCCAGGAGCCCCGTGGGTGTGGGTGCTGCTCTCCATGATTCCTCCTCCCTGGTGACAGGCCTCCCGCTGAAGAGCCAGGACAGGGACCTTGCAAGGCACGCACCTGCGGCACAAAGCACCACAAAGCAAGGCCCCCCACGGTGTAAATGCGGGGGCAGGGGGCAGCGCATCTGGAAGTTGGCTGGGTTGTCTCCTCCTCCTGGGGCCAGCCCTCGCTGCTGATGGAGAGTGCACGGTGCAGACCCGATTAGGAGGGACAGAGGCCTACCGAATTCATCCGTAGACACTACACGGCGGGGCCACCTGCCCCACAAGTCCAAGGCCCGGGCCCCACTTATCTCAGCCCCAACCCGACGTCACTCATTGTCCAGACGGGACAAGAGAGGCCCGTGCAACCAAGCAGGCTTTTATGTGGCCTCTGTGGCTCCTGCATGAGCCCATTAGCATCGCGGCCTCAGACACCCTCTCTTGTACAGTGTGGACCCACATCTTCAGCTGGACCCAGGCACACCATCAAGGCCGAGCCGAGGGATGCGTCGCTCCCCCCTGCAAGGGGACGCCTCCCCTGCTCACCTCCTTTAATTATTATTTATAGTCTACATTTGTTTTCCGGTTACAAATCAAATAACATAAAGTAGACTAAGCCACCCTGCCTTTCCTGGGCTCTGGGCTCATTAGCCAGATTTTCTTAAAACTCTGGTACTTCAGAGAAGTTTTGCCAAGTGGCTAAATGAAATGCACACAATTGCAAAGTGTTATGAATATTTATGATGGTTTAATGATGGGATTTTTTTTTTCTTGCATCCATGAATAATAAAGATTCTAACAAGAACAGATAACGAGATGGGGACAAAACAGTGGAGTGGTTAATGCGAGAGCTGCTCCGGGAGGGACCCCACTGAGAACAGCAGGAGCCCAGGGCCTCTCAGCCCTCAAGCCAGATCCAGGGGCAGGACGGTGGGCCTGCTTCCCCCCCCCCTTCCTTGAACAGCTACGTCAGCTACCGCAGGCCTTCCACCCCCACCTTGTGCCTAGGCCTGTGCTCTCCTGGGAGGCGGAGGCAGTCCAGAGTGACAGACCCCGCTGGTAGGTGACCACCCACCTGCAATGGCATCACCATCCCAGCACAATCTGCAGCTTTGCCTTTTCTCAGCCAGTTACTAGTTAAAAGGCCAAGGCTCAGGTTGCTGGGCCCGCTCTGAAGGCTGCAGACTCTCCCACCAGCTACCAGCCTCAGTGCGAGGAGGCCCTTTGCCAGAGGCTTCTAAACGGTGAACGCTCAAACTGTTACCCCACCGGGATTTCATGCATCGAAGGCAAATAAAAGCCTACGGGAGCCGGCCAGGCTCTGCGTGTAGGGACGCTCTGTGTCCCAGCTCCCGGCCCCCGGGGCCTGCTCTGGGAGCAAACCACACTCCCACACAGAAACCCTGGAGGGCCTCAAAGGACAGCCCCTGACATAATGGGGGGCTCGATGGAGGAGTTCTGGGCTAGCCGCCTCCTTTGGCTTAGCTCATTTACTCTGTGAGGCAAACTTTCCCTGATCTCCCAAGGCCACTCCTTCTGTCAGTAAATATTTATTGAGCACCTGGGCCGCAGAATGTTCTACGCACATATGGTGTATCTCTGAAGAAAGAAACCATGGCCTTCTCACAAGAATTTGACACACTTGCAGGTGGAAAGATGACATACAGAATGGGCCAAATACATAAATGGTGGGTCCTCAAAGTGACCCAGGCAACAAGGAACTAGTACTTCCACGCTTAATTTTTTTTTTTTTTTTTTTTTTAGGTTTTATTTGAGAGAGAGATAGTTTGTGCATGCACATGTGCTGGGAAGTGGGGGCAGAGGGAGAGGGACAAACAGACTCCCCGCTGAGTGCAGAGCCTGCCCTGGGGCTCAATCTCACAACCCCGAGATCATAACCTGAGCCCAACAACTAATCCAATGAGCCAATAACCCAGGCGCCCCTACACTTATCTTGGTAATAGGGTTACTTGGTGTCATAGATAAACATTCCAGAAGAGCTGCATGAAAATCAAGTGACTTTTAATGCACGTCAGCAGTGTTTATATGAGTATGTGTCTTTCGAAGAATCTATATGATGAACCCCTTCCTCTGTAACGACCATGTCCTGCTCCTTTGGGAATCCCAGTTCCTATACACTAAGTATGGTTTACACACACATGAAGGACCATTTTTCATAAACTGTCCTCGAGATTGGAAATCTTTAAGACCAAACCATAATCCCGCCTGATACTTGGTTTACCCCCTGCGTTGGCAAGTACACAACCATGCTCTTCAATCTATTGATGCAAATTTATGGGACGATAATTCTTATCTGGAGACTCATTTAAGAGTAAATTAGGTGCAGAGAAGGAAGGTCCGATAGGCCCCCGTGATGGCTTTACTTGCTCTCCATCTCTATATTCCCCACCAGTCTTCTCACACAGTCCGACATCCCTGCCTGCCAATTTTATTAAAGCCTGCTGTGCGGGCATTTCCTTTCCCTGCTTTACTAGCTACCAAGACAACCCCGTCAACGTGATTTTTCACACATTTTCTCTTCCTGTGTTCTGCATCTCAGTGAAATTTCATCTCCCTGACTCACTGTTAAGTGTTTCTCATCTGAAATCACACTCACCCATAATCTCAAATACAGTGCAAAAAGAGGGAGTCACAAAAAGACAAAGACAGAACAAAGTCCTTCTCCCTCCTATTACTCAGACATTAAGCAAAAGCTACATGGGAATTGCCCAGTCAACCAAGACTGAGTACCAACATGTACGGAATCGAAGATTAGTCTTGGCACACAACACATCACATTCCCCAGCGCTTCTCCCTTAATAGAGCACATACATCTGGCTAGATATTAAAATCACAGGGACTGATAATAGGTGTTTCATAGAGCAAAAAGATCCACTGGAAACTTGATTTCCACAGGGTAGATCCCTATATTGCCTCCCCAGGGAATTAGGAACAGAGCTAGAGGAGGAAGACCTTAAAAGGAAAAAAGCAGAAGAAAGAAAAGAAGGAAATCCTGACGGAAAAAGAAACTAAGAAGTAGCCTTCAAAGGAAAGCCCTGCCCATGCACCTACCTTACTAGCAGCAAAAACTTAAGTCTCTTAGAGAAAAATAGGCCATCTTCTATTTTCGATCATACAATACCAAAGGTTAATCACAAGCAAAAGCTGGGATCTATGTAGGTACATTCTAAATACAATGTACCTATTTTTAATAGACCAGGAACCCCAACAATATATTTGTCCACCTCATCCAGTAATTGATGAAAGGACCCCCCCTCCAAAAAAAAAAAAAATCACCACAATGTGAAGACAAAGAGCAGAACCCGGGGCCGAACTTTTGCTTCTGATGAGGTAGCATGATTATAATTGGTCAGTTGGAGGTCACTGTATTGTGTAAAGAGCTGTGTGTACTGCTTAGTTGGACATAAGTTCTACTACCAAGGACTTGAGATCTAAATCCACAGATAAAGCATCCATGACAGAGACTCGAGGAAACTGGACAATTTAACAAGCCACTTGTGTGGTTATTTGTGGTCAAAAATCAAGTAGAAGGAAGACTTCCTGCTTTCTTGTTCTCTTCATCTCAGTTTTAAAGGAAAACTGGGAAGGGATGTGTGTGTGTTTGGGGGGTGGGGGCAGAGTGGAAAACCCAAGGCACTAATGATCTGTAGAAAAATATTAGTGCTGGTCTATGTCAACTATTTCTATTTCACAGGCATTTAATTAAGATCATTCCTAATGGTGGCCTATCATGACACAGATGCTATTAAGGTCATGGGAAGAATAGACATGGACCAACAACTCATAGGAAAAAACGTATGCAGTTTTTAAAATTAATTAATTAATTAATTTTTTCATATGCAGTTTTTTTTTTTAAGATTTTATGTATTTATTCATGAGAGTCACACACAGAAAGAGAGAGAGAGAGGCAGAGACACAGGCAGAGGGAGAAGCAGGCTCCATGCAGGGAGCCCGATGTGGGACTTGATTCCAGGTCTCCAGGATCATGCCCTGGGCCGAAGGAAGGCGCTCAACTGCTGAGCCACCCAGGCATCCCTCGTATGCAGTTTTAAAAGCAAAGTTGATCAATCAAATAAAACAGTACCATGTAGTATCATGATGGTCAACTGGTTTCAACCTGATTGTGACTCTCTTCAACTCAAGCGTCTGCTTTGAGATCTCAAAAGATGGGCCAAGTCTAAAATACAAGTACCTGTTAGCATCAATAGAAAATCACACGAGATAGGCTCAGCGTGACGGTTTGTCCTGATTCCTGAAAGAGTGCCTCAGTTGTGGGTGAACTTGCTGTCTTCCTAAAAATCGTGAGTGAGATGCTGGTTTTGGTTAGATTCTCAATATAATTGCAGAAATCGCTGTGTTTGGAATCAGAGAAATAGAAATTTTAATCTGGTCTAGGCCATTGACTTACAAGAAAAAATTCCTTTGCCTCTTCATCCATGAAAAAGTGGTAAGGATCCCACCTTTAGATTTAGTTATTGGAAGAGTTATATGTGTTGTTGTATGTAGCATGGCAATATGCTCAGGGTAAATGCTCAATAACTGTTACCAACAAGAACAAGTGAAGTAATGCCCCTGAGATATCTGAACATAATAACTACTTCCTCCCATTGCCTGTTAGTGTGTATCTTCACATGTGTTCTCTACCTTCCTTTTTCCTTTAACCTGAGATGCAAATGTGTAACTTTCCCAAATTCTACTCTGGTCTCTCCCTTCTCATACTCCTTAAGAATGGAGGAAATCATGAAAATGTTCCTGAGAGAATCAGGAAGGCTTGACATATGCTATACCTGAGATGAGAGCTTTATCAAAAGACACCCATCAGAATTTATCCCTCTCAATTAGAGTCTCTTGTTCCCAAAAGTCGTAGGAGACCCCAGCCATACTCTCCATCTTGCTTTGTTTAAAAAACTTAGAAAGAGCCAAAAGTCCTTGAAAGCAAAACTGGTAAGTATAGAGGGTTACCCTCAGGTATTACTGTTTTTAGGCAAAATGAGATGTAATTTGTAAAGCATCTGTGTAATTTTTTTGCATAGATTTTAAGAATTTATGAGATATTCCAAAGATATTTTGAATAAATTCAGCACTTCTGCAATCAATATGTGTTTCAAAACTTACTCCTTTAAAGGACAACTATTTTGGCTCTTTAACTCCCTTTGTGTTTATTTAAAATATATATATGCACATAGTCATCAGTTCTCACTTTATAGTCACTCCTGATAGACCCAGAGATGGTAAGTTTCTCACATCTGTGGTATACCAAGTAATGAAAAATGTGTGAAAATTTAGCAATTAGGAATGTTTACTATGGAATGGGTCCGACTTCTTATTTTCATTAGCTCAAGATGTGCATTTTATACGTTGTGCAAAAGTACTTGTGACCTAATGGAAACATCTTGGCCTAGAAACTAGTTAGCAAGAACTTATAAGGCACAGGGAGGCAGATCCTGTTGAACATAGCCAACTTTCACTTCAGGGCATCTTGTTAACCAGAATTCTCTATTAACCAACATATTTTGGCAGTACAATGAAAATTTCCTATAACCATGGTCATCCAGGAAGCCTGGGTGGTTCAGCAGTTGAGTGTCTGGCTTTGGCTCAGGGTGTGATCCCGGGGTCTGGGATTGAGTCCCACATCGGGCTCCCCATAGGGAGCCTCCTTTTCCCTCTACCTAGGTCTCTGCCTCTCTTTCTGTGTCTCTCATGAGCAAATAAATAAAATCTTAAAAAAAAAATCATGGTCATCTCAAGGTTGTGGGGATAGTTTTGAACCATTCTAAATAAATAAATAAATAAATGATGCAGATTCTGGTTTAAGATGGCAGCGTGGGTGGATCTTGATGGGTACACTGAATCTACAGGTATACACAGAAAAATTTCCTCTGGAAACAAAATCCAAAAATAAGCTGCTTGACTCCTACACACTGGGCAAATAAGACCCATATAAAGTGAGTAAGAAAGGCTATAACACAATTTCACCATAAACTCCACCCTGGATGCTGTGACCCACAATCAGAAAGGAAGTCATCCTTGAGCTTTTCCCTGAGGTGTGAAAGCTCTGAAGCACACATTTGGCTTGCTAACTTTCAGAGCCTGCATCTGAGAGAAGGACTCCCAAAACATCTAGCTTTGAGAGCCAACAGGACTTATGTCCACGAGACCCATAGGCTCACATGGGTGAGTGAACTGAGAAATAGTTCTTAAAGGGCTCACATGTGTGGAGGTCCTGCCACATCTCAGGACCAAGTGCAAAGGCAGCTGACTGAACAGCATCCAGACATTCAATGGAAGAGGCTTATTTGCTTCTCTTAAAGTGTCAGCTTCTGTGTCACACGTCTAATGTAATACACAGTGAGGGACCAGCTGAAATATTGTCCGAAGACAGAGGCCAGCAGATACCATTTTTACACCCTATTTTGCTCCAGGTTGCCAGGATTTTCTAGAAAGTAACAGTACCCTCATCTGGCACCCTGATTTTTACACTATTACCCAGGGGACACCTCTGGATCACTTGGCTTAAGTGGCCATTGGGGTTTACCCTTGCTAGTCCCACAAGACTGTAAAAAAAGTGAATAAAGTTCTTAGCAGCTACTACCCCTAGGGTACAGTACAGAGGCAACAAATCAAGGCATCCAGTCCTTCTATTAAAAGGCCTATTGGCTTATCTTCATAGCTATGTTTTTTTTTTTTTTTTAAAGATTTTATTTATTTATTCATGATAGTCACAGAGAGAGAGAGAGAGAGACACAGGCAGAGGGAGAAGCAGGCTCCATGCACCGGGAGCCCGATGTGGGATTCGATCCCGGGTCTCCAGGATCGCGCCCCGGGCCAAAGGCAGGCGCCAAACCGCTGCGCCACCCAGGGATCCCCATAGCTATGTTTTGAGAAGCTTCTAATTTAACACATATCAAAGGCTCACCATAATCCTCGCTAGAGACCACAGAAGGCAAGTGCTATCTTGGTTTTCTTCTTCTGCCATGCTCCAGAGCACCAGTAATGCCAAGAGGGGAGATTGTACATGTACCTGGTACCCGAATTTTTATAGATAGTTCCCTGGTTTTTGTGTACCACACAAATTCCCCTTGACCACCGGACCAGTGGGCCTAATGCTCACGAGTTCAATGGAATAGTAACAAAGAAATAGTTCTTATCTGGTGATCATCCCATGGAACAGTGCAGAGGGAAAAGATAGAAATGCTCATCTCTCAGGCTTCCCTTAGAAGAGGTATTTTTGCATGCTTTAAAAGCTGATGCCCAGGATCTGGCTTCCAATGAGCCCGAATCTAGGTGCTGACTGAGATCCTTACAGGTCTTGGCTCACCCTCAACCACTGGGAGCCACTAAAAATAAAGTAGTCTGCTTAGACAATTACAAAGGTTTGAAAGACCACCAAGAGCTAGGGCAAGGTTGAATGTAAGTTTCATCTACACAAGGCTATTTCTTCAAGACTGGGAGTGATGGCTGTTTTATCTAACGCAAGGAAACCAACACAGAGTCAAGGAAAATGAAACAACAGGAATATGTCCTTAAACCAGCTAAGATTTCAAAGCTAAGAACCAGCTAAGATTTCAAAGAACTAAAAACAAAGAAAGGTAAGTGATTTATCTGATACTCGTTCAAAATAATAGACATAAAGATGCTCACCTAGCCCATGAGAATAATGGATGAAAACTGTCAGAATTTTGATTAAGAGACAGAAAACATATCAAAAATCAAATAGAAGTAATAGAGCTGAGGAATAAACTAACTAAACCAGAAAACACAATATATAGGTTCAACAGCAGAATTGTTGAAGCAGAAGAATGCAAAAATGAACTCAAGGCCAGGGCAGTGAAACTCCTCCAATCAGAACAGCCAAAGAAAAAATGTAAAAGAATGAAGGTAGCTTAAGGGGCTTATGGGATGTCATTCACATGTCATCAAAGACCCACATTCACATTACAGGATTCCAAGAAACAATAGGAGAAAGGGGCAGAAAACTTAGTTGAAGAAATTATGGTTGAAAACCTCCCTAAACTTGGGAAGGAAACAGACATCTACATCTAGGAAGCCCACAAAGTTCCAAAGAAAAAACTTACACCAAAATGTTCCCAAGATACTCACATTAGGATATATTATAACTAACATGTCAAAAGTTACAGACAAGGAAAAATCTTAAAAGCAGCAAAAGAAAACTTGTTACACATAAGGAATACCTATAAGACTATGAGCACATTTTCCAGCAGAAACTTTGAGGCAAGTAGAGAATGACATGATATATTCAAAGTACTGAAATTTTTTAAAAAGCCAACCAAAAATAATCTGCTTGCCAAAGTTGTCCTTTATTTGAAGAAGAGATAAAGAGTTTTTCTGACAAGTAAAAACTAAAGCCATTCCTTACTACTAGACTTGTCAACAAAGGGACTCTTTAAAATGAAATGAAAGGGTGAAAATAAGTAACAACAAGAAAGTGAAAGTATAACTATCATTGGTAAAGGTAAATATAGAGTAAAATTCAGAATACTCCAATATTAAAGATTGTGGGGGTAATCACTTATGAAGCTAGTATGAAGGTTAAAAGACAAAGTAGTAAAACATGTAGCTACAATAAGTTGTTAAGGAATACACAAATAGAAAGATGTGACATGAAAAACATAAAACATGGGGAATGAAAAAAATGAAAAACTTTAGAATGCAATCAAATTTCAGTTATCAAATTAAAATACACTGTTATAAAGATAAGTTTTATGTAAGCCTCATTGTACCCTTAAACCAAAACCTCATTCACAAAAGAAAAAGAAAGGAGTTTAAGCATACCACTACAGAAAATCAAAGACAGTAAGAGCAAAAACAAAACAAACAAAAAAACCCAACAACAAAAAGAACCCCAGAGGAATTGCAAAACAATCAGAAAGCAATTAGCAAAATGGCAACAACTCCATATCTATCAATAATTTTCATGTAAATGGACTAAATTCTCTAATCAAAAGAGAGGGTTGAAGTGGATTTAAAAAAAAGACCATTTATATTCTGCCCAAAAGAGAGTCACTTTAGATATAAGAACATACAGTGATTCAAAATGATAATTCATGAAACTCGGACCCAAAAGAAAGCTGGGGTAACTGTACTTATGTCCCAGATAACAGACTTTTTGACAAAGACTATAATAAAAAATAAATATGACTATATAATAATAAAAGGGTCAACCCAACAAGAGAATATAACACTTGGAAATATGTATTCACTCAACCCAAGAGCAGTTAAAAATATAAAGCAAATATTAACAGACTTGGAGGGAAAAACAGAATAATATAATAATAGTAGAGGACTTCAATACCCCACTTTCATCAGTGGATAGATCATCCCGATAGATAATCAGTAAGAAAACACTGACCTTAGAGGACATGCTGACCTAGATGGACTTAGGTATACACAAAACAGTTAATCCAAAAGCGAGAGAATACACATTCTTCTCAAGTCCACATGGAACAGTCTCTAGGATGTAATACATGTTAGACCACAAAATAAGTCTTAATGGTTTCAAGAAGATTGAAATCATATCAAGCATCTTTTCTGGCAACAATGGTATGAAACCAGAAATCAATTACAAGAAGAAAAATGGAAAATTCATAAATATGTAGAGATTAAAAAATATTCTACTGAATAACCAATGGGTCAAAGAAAACAAAAAAGTATCTTGAGACAAATGAAAATATAGCATACCAAGACCTATGGTATGTCACAGTTCTAACAGTTCATAGTGGTAAATGCCTACTTTAAAAACAAAACCAGAAAAAGACCTCAAATGAAAAACCTAACTTTACACTTCAAAGAACTAGAAAAAGAATAAACAATGAAGCCCGAAAATAGTAAAAGGATGGAAATAAAAAAGAGCAGAATAAAAAAAAAAAAAAAAGAGCAGAATAGAAATAAATGTAACAGAGACTAAAGATACAATAGAAAAGATCAGTGAAACCAAGGCTGGTTTTTTGAAATAAGCAAAATTAACAAACCTTTAGCTAGACTCACCAAGAAAAATAAAAGAGGACTCAAAATCAGAAATGAAAGAGGAGGCATTACAATTGATATCACAGAAATACAGAAGAACTTAAGAGACTACTAGGAACAATTTTAACTGACAAACCAGACAACTTCGAAGAAATGGATAATTCCTAAAAACGTATAACCTACTAAGACTGAATCATGAAGAAATAAAACAACGGAACAGACTAACTACCAGTAAGATTAAATCAGTAAGAAAAAAAACCTCCCAACAAGCCAAAGTCTAAGACCAGGTGACTTTCATGGTAAATTCTACCAAACACTTGAGGAATTAATACCAATCCTTCTCAAACTTATCAAAAAAATTCTATATACCTGTATATCTATACCTATACCTATATCTATCTATATAGAAGAGGAGTGAATACTTATAAACTGATTTTATGCACCCAGCATTACCCTGATAACCAAATTAAACAAGAATGCCCAAGGAAAGAAAATTATAGGTCCATATCCCTGATGAATATAAGGATAAGAAAATTCTCAACAAAATATTAGTAAACCAAATTCAATAATGTATTAAAAGAATCATGGGTGGGATTTATACCAGGGATGCAAGGATGATTCAATATCCACCATCAACATGATACACCCCATTAACAAAATGAAGGATAAAAATAAGATCATCTCAACAGACGCAGAAAACAATGTGACTAAAATCAACATTCATTTATGATAAAAAAAACTTTCAACAAAGCAGGTATAGAGATGGATATAAAAAAAAGCCATATATAACAAGCTCATGGGGAACACGACATTCAAAGGTGAAAGCATTTCTTCTCAGATCAGGAATAAGACAAGGATGCCCACTACCTATCACTTTTATTTGACACTTTTGGAAGTCCCAGCCCAAACAGCTAGGCAGGACAAAGAAATAAAAGGCATCCAAGTCAGAAAGGAAGAAGTTAAACTGTCAATTTTTGCAAATGACATTTTACAGAAAACTCTCAAGATTCCACCAGGGGTACCTGGGTGGTTCAGTCTGCCTTAGGCTCAGGTCTTGATCCCAAAGTCCTGAGACAGAACCTGCATGGAACTCCCTGCTCAGTGGGGAGGCTGATTCTCCCTCTCCCTTGAACCCTCCTCCTTGCTTGTGCTCTCACTCCTGCTTTCTCTCTCTCAAATAAATAAGTACATTAATTAATTAATTAATTAATTAATTTTAAAAGACTCCACTAAAAAACTGTTAGGCCAAACAAATTCAGCCAACTTGCAGGATACAATAATCAATATGCAAAAATCAGTTGCAGTTCTATATACACTTATAATGTGCTATCAGAAATAGCAATTAAGAAAACAATTTCACTTATAATTGCATCAAGATACCCAGGAATGAATTTAACCAAGATGAAACACCTAAACGCTGAACTATAAGACACTGAAAGAAATTGAAGATGACACAAATCAATGGGAAGTATACCATGCTCATGGATTGGATTAATGTTGTTAAACTGTCCATACTACCCAAAGCAATCTACAGTCAATGCAGTCTCTATCAAAATATCAACAATATTATTCATGGAGCTAGAATGAATCATCCTAACATTTGCATGGAACCACAAATGACCCTGAACAGCAAAATACTTTTTTTAAGATTTTATTTATTTATTCATGAGAGATGCACAGAGAGAGGCAGAGACACAGGCAGAGGGAGAAGCAGGCTCCATGCTCCTGACATGAGACTCAATCCTGGATCTCCAGGATCACACCCTGGGCAGAAGGTGGCACTAAACCTCTGAGCCACCCAGGCTGCCCAACAAATAATTTTTTAAGATTTTTTTTTTATTCGAGAGACAGAGAAAGAAAGAGAACATGAGTTTGGGGGAGAGGGAGAAGAAGAGGCAGGCCCCCTGCTGAGCAGGAAGCCCGGCACAGGGCTTGATACCACAATCCTGGGATTGTGACCCACACCGAAGGCAGATTCTTAACCAAATGACCCACCCAGGTGCTCCCAGACAAAGAAATATTAAAAACACTGCTGGATGAATCACAATTCCAGGTTTTAAGCTGTGCTACAAAGCTATAATAATCAAAACAGTAGGTACTCACATAAAAATAAACACCAATCAATGGAACAGGATAGAGAGCCCAGAAATAAACCCATGCTTATATGGTCAATTAACATATGACAAAGGAGGCAAGAATATACATTGTGAAAAAGAGAGTCTCTTCAATAAATAATGTTAGCAAGACTAGACAACTACATGCAAAAGAATGAAACTGGGGCAGCCCGGGTGGCTCAGTGGTTTAGCACTGCCTTCAGCCCAGGGCCTGATCCTGGACACCTGGGATCAAGTCCCACATCGGGCTCCCTGCATGAAGCCTGCTTCTCCCTCTGCCTGTGTCTCTGCCTCTCTCTGTATCTGTCATGAATAATAAATAAAATCTTAAAAAAAAAAAAAAAAAAAGAATGAACCTGGACCACTGTCTTACATCATACACACAAAAAAACCTGAAAATGGATTAAAGACCTTAATGTAAGACCTAAAACTCCCATATAACAATATAGGCCATAATACCTTGGACATTGGACCTAACAACATTTTTCTGGATCTCCTCAGGCAAGGGAAACAAAAACAGAAAGAAACCATTGGGACTATGTCAAACTTCAAAACTTTTGCCTAGTGAAGGAAAGTATTAACAAAACAAATAGACAACCTACTGAATGGGAGAAGACGTTTGCATATTATACATATGATAAAGGGTAATAACCAAAATATCTAAGAACTCATACAATTCAACACCAAAAAAAATCAAATAATCCAATTAAAAATGGGAAGAGGACCTGAATTCCATTGATGGGTATGTATGGAAAGAAAACAAAAACACTAATTCACAAAGGCATCTGTACCCCTGTATTTATTGCAGCATTATTTACAATAGTCAAGATACGGAAACAACCTAAGTGTTCACTGATAGATGAATGGATAAAAAAGATGTGGCATATACATACAATTAAATATCCCTCAGCCCCCCCCCCAAAAAAAAAATGAATGAAATTTTACCATTTGCAAGATGGATGGACTGAGAAAATGCCAAATGAAGTAAGTCAGACTGAGAAAGACCAACAAATACCATATGATTTCATTTATATATGTGATCTAAAAAACAACACCAACCAACAGGAACTGACTCTTAAATACAGAGAAGAAACTGGTGGTTACCAGAGGTGAGGGGAGGGGCAAAATAAGTGAAAGGGATTATTAAGTACAAACCTACAGTTATAAGTAAATCAGTGGGATGAAAAGTATAGCATCAGGGATATAGTCAATAAAACAAAAATGACATTGTCTAGTGACTTATCTTGGTGAATACCTTATGATGTATGGAATGGAACTGTCTGCTCATGGTGCTAAAAAAAAAAAAAAAAAGGAAAGAAAAGAAAAGAAAAAAAGAAAAAGAAATGGGCGAAGGACTTGAATAGACTGTTTTCCAAAGAAGACGTTCAGATGGCCAACAGACACATGAAAAGATGCACAACATCACTAATCACCTTTTTTTTTTTTTTTTTTTTTTATGATAGTCACAGAGAGAGAGAGAGAGAGAGGCAGAGACATAGGCAGAGGGAGAAGCAGGCCCCATGTACTGGGAGCCTGATGTGGGATTCGATCCTGGGTCTCCAGGATCATGCCCTGGGCCAAAGGCAGGCACCAATCACTGCGCCACCCAGGGATCCCACAACATCACTAATCAGTAGAGAATCAAAACCATAACAAGGGTGGCTCAGTCAGTTAAGCATCCATCTCTTGATTTTGGCTCATGTCATGATCTCAGGGTCCTGAGATTGAGCCTCGTGCCAGGCTTTGCACCCAACGCGGAATCTGGTCTCTCCCTCTCCCTCTGCTCCTGCTCCTGCTTGCTCATTCTCTCTCTCAAGTAAATAAATAATAAAACCTTTAAAAGAAAAACCACAATGAAATATTATCACACATTTATCAAAATGACTAGTATCAAAAAGATAGTAAGTGTTGGAAAAGATATGGAGAAAAGGGAACCCTCTTGCACTGTTGATGGAAGATAAATTAGTGTAATCACTACAAGAATTGGTATGGAGATTCCTTAGGAAATGAAAAATAGGACTACTGTATGATCTAACAATTCCACT
This sequence comes from Canis lupus dingo, assembly GCF_003254725.2. Lineage (NCBI taxonomy): Eukaryota > Metazoa > Chordata > Mammalia > Carnivora > Canidae > Canis > Canis lupus. The sequence continues at coordinate 4,446,508 of NC_064245.1, forward strand.
TCTGGGTGGTTAGGGAAAATACACTAACTTGAAAAGACGTATGTACCCTTATGCTCACTGCAGCATTATTTACAGTAGCCAGAGTGTGGAAGCACCCTAAATATTTACTGATTAGATGAACAGAGGAAAAGGTTTATATATAAATACACAGACACACTACATGCAGACATACAATGGAATATAACTCAGTCATAAAGAAGAATGTAGTCTTGCCATTTGAGGCAATATGAATGAGCCTAGGAGGTATTAGGCTAACTGAAATAAGCCAGAGAAAGGCAAATATCTTATGTTTTCACTTATATATAGAACCTAAAACACCAAACCACACCAAGATAAACCTCTATCTAATTCATAGATACAAAGGACAGAGGACAGATTGGTGGTTGCCAGAGGTCATGGGGTTGGGGTGGGCGAAATGGGTGGAAATGGTCAAAATATACAAACTTCCAGTTTTAAAATAAATAACTAACAAAGATCTAATGTATAGCACGGCGACTGTCTTTAATAATACCGTACTGTGTATTCGAAAGTTGCTAAAAGATCTTGAAAGTTTCTACCATGAGCAAAAAACTGTATGTTTGGTGATGGATGTTAACCAGACTTATGTTGATCATTTCACAATATACAAATATCAAATCATTAATATTACACATATGAAACTCCTATATCAATTACAGCTTAATTTAAAATGATGCTCATTATAGCTGTGGCATTAACTATACTTTATTATAACCACATTCTCTCAAAAGTGATCACTCATGTTGCCGAGTCACGTACAGCATATAGAACCAATTTCCATCATTACATATGTTTGATTGATCCTCATGTCCCACCAGGGAATGACAGAAGGCACAAGAATAGATGATTTTGTCGGTTTGTCTCCCTAGCACCTAATTTTCAAGACACAAGTATGTGCCAAGTCTGTCCCTCATGTTGTCTCTCTCACTTTCATAACAACATCTTAAAGGTGAAGAAACTGAGCCCCAGAAGGTTGGGGTCCTTTGCTCAAAATCTCCTAAGGAGCAAAGCCAGGACTTGAAGCCAGCTGGGTGTGAACACAAATCTAGAATCTACCAAAAGGCCCCGGTAACTCAAAGTAGGTTGAGCCAAAGCCACTGAATGACCTCTGAAGCAGTCTTCATTGACGAAGGGGAAGAGGCTCTAACAGTCTGGGGCCAATCCAAGAGTTTCATGGCTGTTAACCAAACACTCTGTGGGTTTGAATAAGTCCCCTCATGGCTCCTTCAGATTATCATTGCCCACTTTCTTTCTGGCAATCTTTGACTCTGGCTTTCTTTGGAGTTTATCATTGGGCCCCTCCCTAACCACACTTTGTTATGCTAAGCAGGAAAAGTCAAAACGGAGAAACTCAAAAGATATTATCCTAGTTGTTTATCCCTAGCTGCTACATAGTTCCTATCTGCACACTAAAATATTAAGACACTTTTCTTTATAAATTCCTTTTTTTAAGATTTTATTTATTTATTCATGATAGACACAGAGAGAGAGGCAGAGACACAGGTAGAGAGAGAAGCAGGCTCCATGCAGGGAGCCCCATGTGGGACTCGATCCGGGTCTCCAGGATCACGCCCTGGACTGAAGTTGGCACTGAACCACTGAGCCACCCGGTCTGCCCCTATAAATTCCTTTAAACAACACAAATTCCTTCTGTCTTCCTCACTTATAATTTTCACAAACAATTTTTTTTCCACGTGTAAGTTTGTCTACAAGCACAGAATCTGAGATTTAGAAAAGTTACTTAGTTCTTCATTTACTTTCATAGGTGTAAAACTTAACCGACAATTAAAAAATTTTTTTTTAACTCTGGAAATGAGTGTTTAATTCGGGCATTTCTCCAGCTGCCTTTGTTTGTTGTTATCCATGATAATCTAGTATCCCATTACTGTGAAAAATTAAGGGTTGCCTAATCATGAAAGACTAATGAGCAATACATATGCTCAACTGGATATTCTCAATATAACAGAATAAGGAATGAGCCACATTCTTGATTATGGGACCATGTGTTTCATTCCATAGATTAACTACAAAGCAGTTCTTTTAAAAAAAGGGGTGCTTGGGTGGCTCAGTCAGTTAAGTGTCTGACTCTTGATGTCAACTCAGGTCCTGATCTTAGGGTCATGAATCAAAGTCCTGCACTGGGCCCCAGTGTTGGGTGAGGAGCCTACTTAGGAAAAAAAAAAAAAAAAAAAAAAGAGAGAGAGAGTGAGAAAGAGAGAGAGAGAGAGATGAAATGGGCCAAAAAAGAGACTGAGCTTGGACATAACTGAAGTAGGTAGGTAACTGTCAAGGAATTTGCATTTAAGTGGCATGACAAAAACTTCTTGTCACCTAACTAATAATTATATTGTCCTTTTCCCCCCTAATTTCAAAATCCTTGAATTTATTTATGGTAGAGATACTCCAAAGCTAAAAATTATAGTAAGACATAAGTCTCAAGTGTTTGGGGGAATGTCTGAGGAAATAGCATAACGGGCTACAGTAGCAAGGACTCCTATATATAGTCCACACCTGCCCTGTCCTCCTTCCTTCGTGGATGTGGAATCATCACAGCCCCCATCTTAGACCATGAGGTGAACTTCAGGGTGAAAATTAGGTTTCAGGATAGAGAGGCAGGTAGGTAGAAGGGCCTCCATCCCTGTGGATTATGGAGCACCCAAAGTCCTGGACTGCCTTTCACTGGACTTCCCTTCTGGGAGAGAAACTCACCCATGTAAGCCATTGTTATTTTTAATCTCTATTACTAGAGGTCAAATGCAATTCCTAATTGAGATCTGAGGTAAAATACTCACTACTCTCTAAATTTAGAGGGCAACGGGTCTTGTTTGTCTTGAGCTTTGATCTAGCTTGAAGAGCAAAGTCTCCTGGGAGAAGAAACATTGTTGAGTTGAAGGTCGTTTCTGTACAGCAAGTTTAGCAAAGGAGAGCAAAAAGTAGAGATGAAAGTCTTTAGGGTGAAAAAAAAGAAGGCAGTTGTAGATGTCACGGAGAGCACACTAAATAAAGCACTAAAAAGATAATTAATACATTGGCTCATTTTAATATAAGTGGAGTGAGTGATCAAGAGACTTTGCAATTAGGATTTTTAGAAGATTCCAAAACAAAAAAATGTGGATCACATCATCAGGACAAATCGTGCTGAGCAGAAGAAAAACAACACGATCCTGTCTATCTGACAGGTTTCTCCCTTAAATTTTACAGTCACGTCCCCCCGCCCCCGCTCTGGGGATGAAGAAAACTAGGCAGGAAGGATCCACCTGGGGGCACTTTCTTATCACCAGATATTAAGACCCCTCCCTTTCCCATCCATAAAATTTACTATGTTATTCTCATATCGATCAGCCCCTGCTGATTTTAAGAGTCAGGAATTTTTACAAAAATATTATAATACCTTTCACTCTTCTTTCTCTTTGAAGTTCCAGCTATTTCTTGGCTCATAAACTTGGCAAGGCTTTCTGGAAAAAAAAAAAAAAAAAAGCCATCTCATTGGCAGAGAGCTTTCTCATATGCTGACAGTTTAGCTCTATGAAATCGCTGAGTAATAAGAAGGATAAAATAAGGCTTGTAAGGGGAACAGGAAGCAGAGTACCCTCCCCAAATGAATCCCAGACACCGAGTTTTTGCTTATCTAAGAAGATGAAGGGTCTTTCCTGTGAGGCAGCATTCATTGACCTCTTGCTAAAACTGTTTATTCAATGTGATTTCTCCACTGGATGGAGAGTAGTCTTGCTTTCTTCCCTGAACCTTTCCTTAAGTGCTGTTTCAGATGTAATTCTGGGCTGTCACATTGGAGCAGCCTTCTGTAACCCCTTCTGCTAAGGGACACAGCTGGAAGCTTTAGGACCACTTAGAATGCTGCACACTCAAGTAGCCCTTCATCTCAAAACAAATCTCTTAAAACTATTTCTTGGCGTGAATCTTTGTAGACTGCTCTATCTGACATCTCATAAAGACCGAGAAGAGGAAGCATGTGCACCTCTGAAGAGAGCCCATCTCCATCTCTGCATGTAAAGTACATAGAAAATACTAATTAGCTAAGTCCTTGAGTACACAATGTAGGAGACATCTGCCCTTGTTTTCTCCATGCTAAATCCCTTTTCCATGCTTACTATTAAAAAAAAAAATCACAGGAAGTAAAAACGGTTCAAATTAAAAACACACTCTTTCACACAACATCCTGTCCTGCTTAACAGTGCCATAATTCTCCTGCACTGTAAACAATTAGATAGAGATATTGTAAAATTAGCTCCAATTTGCATAATAATGCTTGACTGTTATAATTTAGTGACTGCATTTGCACAAATTTAATAACAATTCAGCTTACATTTTTTTGTTTTAATGTATTTTATACAAATAATGTCAAATTTATAGATTACTAGTTTCCCAAAAGCAAGCCAGATGAGGACATTGCATTTTTGCAAGTTTAATACACCACATGATATGGTAATTCTAGCCTTCTTAAATTAAAGGTCACCTCTTTTCCTGATTCTGTTTTTTCCCCCTGCTTAAGAAAAAAATGCTTTTGAGACTCCTAAGGATTGGGAACAAAGAAAAATATACCCAGTGCTCGATGACATCTAAACCAGCTCAAAATATTTTAAGTATATTTTTTTCCATTTTGTTTTTAGGGAACTATAGAATTTAATCCTCAAATCTCATTTTAAGGATGTCTTTAGGTTTAAAAGCAATCACATTTGAATACTGGGCTGGTAGAGAAAATTGCATTAAAAGATGTTTTTATTGTATTTATTGTCATAGATGTTAATTCGATGGATCTAACCATTATTGTCTTTTGGCTTTATAGTATAATTCCACCTGATGGAAATTGAATTGCCACATAAGCTCTGCTCTCATCTGAGGCTTTGTGCTCCCTGGCCACTGGGTCAATGATGAAATCATTTCAAGTCCTGAATCATTGCTTTCCTTGAGGAAACTTTCAATGATTATTGCCATAACAGGGCATCCCTTTCTCACAAAAGAGACCAGCAGTGGGTTTCTTATTTAAAAAAAAAAAAAAAAGATTTTTTGTTTTTGTTTTTGTTTTTAGTATATGTATAGAGAGGTATATGACTGTTAAGGTAGTTGGTTAATTATTGAAAAAACTTTTTTGATAAAATTGGTTGTTAAACACTCAAACTTGCTGTCAAAAAAGGCACACAAATACATATTTCTTTATTATGGTTTGAATTTTTTGGTTCTGTTCAAAGCTTCTCCATATAGTTGTGCATGTTACTAGCTAAGAGAGGGACTAAAATGAGGGCTGAAAGGCAGCTTACACCCCACTGATCTAGTTGGGTGCTGTGAAATGGAGCTGTATAAGCTCAAAGGAGAAAGCATCTTTTCCAGTTTACACAACAGGATTCCATGAGCTCACGGTACCCCTTAGTCTGACTCTCCAGGTTGGTATAAATGTACTTGGCTTAATGGAAATAAAAAACAAAAACAAAAAACTACTCCCTAGGAATTTCCACAATTCCGTAATTTTAAATAAATGATTCCAGTTTATATCCCATGAGGGTTTAAACTTAAAATGCTAATCCCACAATAATTGTCATAAAGAGGATTATGGAAACCACTGGTAGCAACATCCAAATCGATCCTGGTTCAATGTTTTGTCTTCTCATGGTTTCATAGGAACTCGTGATTATATCTGTGCTAGAAAAATGATGTCAATATTTGTCCAGTGAATTTGATCACTGTCAATAATTGATCACGATAATCAGGCCAAAAATCCCAATCTCTACTTCATCTTTCACCTTATAAGTGATGGCAATTTTTCTGTTATTTTATTTTGTCTAAACTCTTAGAAATACTTGAACTATTCCTTTTGATTTTCCAAATAATCTGTCTATCCTTTAATCTGGTCATCCCTGAGGTGGCTCATAACATTAACCAAACTGCTTCTTTATTCAGGGACTTGTCTAGATTTACCAACAAAAAAAGTTGTTTGGTTCAGACAGATTTTGGACTTTATAAAAACTGGTCTGTGCAATTATTTGCTATACAAATAACTTTCTTTGCCATGTATTTTGGTCTATTTAAAGACATCTGGCATATTTAAATAACCAGAGAGAAGACACATAACAAATAAGAAATAATGTAAATTTCAAATAGGGAGAAAAACAAAAATGTGGCTAAGGTAATAAAATAAATACATGTATGGTTTAGAACATAAGTTTGTATTTTGTACGTGTGTTTTATACATAGTTATTTCATTAGTGTTCTGAAAAAAATGTATTTGAATTAATTCCCTTTCCCTAATGTGTTTTTCTATACCAGCCTGTAGCTTGTGAAAATTTCTCTTACTTCATATTAGCCTCCGTAGATCTCTGTACTGTCAGAGTGCAAAGATGACATAGAAAGACGATAATATGTATTTAGGAGTATATATTATAAACACAATCCTATAGGTTAAAGAATATGATGGAGGACCTCATTCAATCAAGCCTAGAGTGCCAGATGCATTCCTATTCTTAACTTTCTCTGATGCACATCATGAGGTGCTATCTTTATGTATCCCATAAAGCTCTAACTGAAATCTAAGACTGATTTGAAAAGAAAATATGTATTTGTGAATGCTAAGAAACAGTATTTTTCTTTTACTACTCATATTAAAATTTGAAACACCCATAGAAAATAAGGAAGATGGCATTCATTTACTTTCTAGGCCAGAGAACAAGGGAGCATAAGCATTCTGCTAAGGCCTACAAAATGATTCTCAGCTTCAGTCCTGGACTACTTTCATATCTTTACTTTTAAAATATATATACCATCTGTATTATTTGCTTATTTTTTCCTTAAATGGTCTAGTAAAATATTTTGGATATATACAGATTTTATATATATATATATATATTTTTTTTTTAAAGGAAAACTCAAGTCACTACTATAAAGGGACAAACCACTATCACTTGTCTTGAGATACTATAAAAATAAATATAATGGAACTAAGCCAATTTTAGTCAATTCTTGCTGGGCAGTTTTGCTGTCAAATGCTTTGAGCCCTAGCCTTACTATTTGTTAAAAGAGTAGAAAGGAGGAAGGAAATGGGAAGGAGGAAGGGGCAGGAGGGGAGAGAGATAAACTGGAAAATTTGGAAGAGACATTATAGTCTCATCTGTTTTTCTAAACAAAGGCTTGAAAGACCTTTGAAAGGGAAATGCATTTCTTTATATGGCATTCAAAGTTATTTAATGTCAAGTGTATCTATCACTCAGAAATATCTTTAATTATAGTAGGGGTATGAGTCCCAAATTTTTGGTAACACTGAGCAGAGTTCTCTGCCGTGCTTATCATGTTCTTCTGTATGCTTCTGACTCAACATTGTTTCCATCCTTTGCCACTTAATGAAATGGCCCTTGACTATAAAAAGCATTTGGTAACAGCCAGCAAAAATCATAGCATAATTACTCAACCTATTTACTCATTTGTTCAATAGACAATAGACACATAGTAGATATAAATTAAAACAAGAAAGCATTGCTACCAGGTACAAGTACAAAAAATCAGTCTCCCTTACGTGCTCAATCTAATGGAGATTTATTACCCAAAGTTTTAAAATTGTAATTTCAAAAAGGAATATAGAAAAACTGTTCCATGTCCTGATATTTTTTGCTAAGTACTTCTTCTATCTACCTAAGAAGAAAAGTGGGTGGAGGTGTTGCCTCAAGATGGTGATGTAGGAGGATCCAAAACTCACATCTCTCCCAGAAGAAGAAGAGAAAAAAAGAGAAAACATATCTGGAGTAATAATGGCTGAAAATTTGCCTAACCTGAGGAAGAAAACAGCAGGAAGCCTAGAGAGTTCCAAATAAGGTTGAATTCAGCAACTCACGATAGGACACATTATGACTATACTGTCAAAAATTAAAGACAAGGAGAGAATAGTAAAAGCATTGAGAAAAAGAACTTGTTACACACAAGGGAGCATGCATAAGACTATGGACAGATTTTTAGCAGAAGTTTTGAATATATTATGCCACCCCTCTGGCCTTCAAAGGACTCTAAGAAAAAAACTGCCAACCAAGAATACACCACCAGGCAAAATAGTCCTTTATTTGAAGAGAAAAAAATTTTCAGACAAGTGAAAGATAAAGGAGTTCATCATCACTAACTAGATAGAACTTATAAGAAATGATAAAGGAACTTCTTAAAGCTGAAATAAAAGGGCGCTAATTTATTTTTTAAAGATTTTACTTCTTTATTCATGAGAGACACAGAGAGAGGCAGAGACACAGGCAGAGGGAGAAGCAGGCTCCATGGAAGGAGCCCCATATGGGACTCAATCCCAGGACCCCCGGGATCATGCCCTGGGCCGAAGGGAGGTGCCCAACCACTGAGCTACCCAGGCGTCCCAAAGGGTGCTAATTAATGACAGGAAAATATGTGAAAGTATAAATCTCACTGGTAATGGTAAATTTATATTCAAATTCAGAAGAATTTGATGTTGTAAAGTGATGGGTTAATTTCTTATAAATTTAGTATGAAAGTTAAAAGACAAAGTAGTAAAGGTAACTATAATTCTAATTGTATGGTTATGGTTATATAATTATAACTATAGTTCTAGTTGTTAATGAATACATGTTAAAAAAACAAAGTATTCAGAATAATCTTTTAAAAAGAAGTTTTATAAACTACAAAAACATACAACTAAATGAAATTAGCAAACAATGCATGAAGACTATAAGTTCAACAAAAAAATTAGAAACCATCAAAATGAAAAAAAAAATCTTAGAGCTGAAAAATACAATGACTTAACTGCAGAACCAGAGACAGCTTCAAAAAAGATTCAACCGTGCAGAATAAATAATCAATGACTTACAAGACAGGACTTCCAAAATTATTCAGTCAGAAGAATAAAAAGTAACAAGAATGAAAAAGGGTGAAGAAACCTGATAGGAACTATTGGACACAATAGAAAGAAGTACTATACATATTATGGAACTCTGAAAAATAGAAAGAGAGAAGAGAGAGAGAGAGAGAGAGAGAGAGAGAAAGTACATTTAAAGCAATAATGCCTAAAAATGTCCCAAACCTGAGGGGAAAAAATGGATTTCCAGATCCATGAGGCTCAAAGGATCCCAAAAACATAGGACCTAAATAGGGCTATACTGAGACAGGTAATACTGTCAAATTCAAAGACAAAGAATTTTGAAAGCAGAAGCGAACAGAGAAATTAAATACAGGGAACTCCTCTTCCCCATCCCACATAAAGGCATAGACAGATTTCTTAGCAGAAACTCTTCAGACCAGGAAAGAATGGGAAGACCAATTCAAAATATTGAAAGAAAACAACGGTTAACCAAGAATTTCAAACTCAGCAAAGCCATCTTTTAGAAATGAAAGCAAGATAAAAACTATCAAATAAACAAAAGCCGAGGGAGTTCATAATGACTAGATCTGCCTTACAAAAATTTCTAAAGGGGGTTTGTTGAGTGGAACTAAAAGGATGCTAATTTATGTTATGAAAACATAAGGAGGTAGCACAGAACTCACTGGTAATAATAAATATATAGTCAAAGTTAGATTGTGTAAGGTAGTAATGGTGCTGTGTAATTGACTTTAAACTTCAGTTTAAAAGTTAAAAACTAAATGTAGTAAAAAATAGCCATTACTATCAAAATCTGCTATTGGACATACAATATAAAAAATATTTAACCTATAACATTGGTAACCTAATATATGAAGGGGAGGAGAGTAGAAGTGTAAACTTTAGACTTGTTATGAAACTTCAGTTGTTATTTTAAAATATGGTGTTATATTTTTAAGATATTTTGTGTAAGCTTCATGGTAACTACAAGGAAAAAAATCTGTAGTAATTACATACAAAAAAATAATTAAGAAGTCCACCTACTGCTACCGAAAGACATCAAAACACACATACACACACAGCATGATAAGCAGCAGCAAAGGATCTACAAAAGAGCCCCCCCCCAAAATGACAATAAGTCCTTATCAACAATTACTTTATATAAATGTTTTAAGTTTTTACATCAAAAGAAAAAGAAAGGCTGAAGTGATTTAAAAACACAATCCAGAAACATGCTGCCTATGAGATATTCATTTTAGTCTTAAAGAGACATACAGATTTTGAGTGAAAGAAAAAGATACCCCAAGCAAATGTTAACCATCACCCCCCAAAAAGGCAAGAATAATTAGACAAAAAGGACTTTCAACCAGAAATGGTAAAAAGAGACAAAGAAGGCCATTATATAATAATAAAGGCATTAATCCATCAACAATATATAACATTTGTCAATATTTATATACACAACATTAAAGCATCTAAATGTGTACAGAAAAAATAAAGCACTATGGAAAAATGATCAGAAATACAATAATGATTGTATACCCCATTATCAGCTCATCCTAACAGACATATATAGAACATTCTATCCTAAAACGCAGAGTACACCTTCTCAAGTGCACAGGAAATGTTTTATAGGATAGGCCATTATGTTTATTTTAGCAAATTCAAGAATACTAAAGTCATATCAAGTATCTTCTTTGACCACAATGGTAATGAAACTAGAAATCCATAAAAGAAAGAAAACCGGAAAACTCAAGACATGGAAATTAAACAACACTCTCCAGAAACATCAATGGATCAATGAAGATATTAAAGGAGAAATAAAGAAGTATCTCGGACAATGAAAATGGAAACAACAACCAAAACATGGACAACGGCAAAAGCAGTCCTAACAGGGAAATTCATAGTGCTAAAATGCCTACATCAAGAAACAAGAAGGATCTCAAGTAAGCAACTTAACTTTATACCACAAGGAACTAGGATAAGCAAAAACAACATAGCCCAAAGAAAGAAGGAAGGAAATAACAATGATCAGAATGGAAATGGAAATAAAATAGATACTAAAAAGAAAATAGAAAAGGTAATTTAGGGGTACCTCGGTGGCTCAGTCAGGTAAGTGCCTGCCTTTGGCTCAGGTCATGATCTCTGGGGCCTGGGATCAAGCCCCCATAGGGCTCTCTGCTCAGTGGGAGGCCTGCTTCTTCCTCTCCCAGTGCCTGTTGCTCTGCTTACTTGTGCTCTCTCTCTGTCAAATAAATAAATCTTTTTTTTTTTAAAGGTGATTTAAACACAAGCTATTTTTTCGAAAAGATGAATAAAACTGACAAACCCATAGCTAGACTCGCCAAGAGAAAAATATAGTATCAGAAATGAAAGAGATGTTACAACTGATCTCACAGAAATAAAAAAATCATAAGAGACTACTATGAACAATTACATGCCAACAAATTGGACAATCTAGAAGAAATGGATAAATTTCTAGAAACATGCAACCTGTTAAGACTGAATTGTGAAGACATAAAACAACTGAACTGACCGCATACTACAAGGAGATTAAATCAGTAAGAGAAAACCTCTCAAACAAAAGTTCAAGGCCAGCTGGCCTACTGGTCAATTCTACCAAACATTTTAGGAATTAATATCAATCCTTATCAAACTCTTCCAAAAAGACAGAAGATGTAGAACACTTTGAAACTCATTTTAGGAGACCAGCATTGCTTTAATACCAAAGTTAGCAAATGACATGGTAAGAAAACTATAGACCAGTAACTCTGATGAATAACAGATGTAAAAATTCTCAGTAAAATAGTAACAAACTGAATTCAGCAGCACATTAAAAAGATAATGCTACAAGTTCAAGTGTGACTTATCCCTGCAAAGCAAGAATATTTCAACATTTGCAAAATTAAAATGATATATATTACATTAATAGAATGCAAGAAAAAATCACTATCTCAATACATATAGGAAAAATATTCCTATAGAAATATAGGAATACATATACATATGTATATGTATATACATATTTCAATACATACAGAAAAAATTCAACACTGCTTGATAACACTCTTAAATTAGATATAGAAGAAACAGACCTCAAAATAATAAATGCCTTATATAACAAACCCACAGCCAACATCTTACTCAATGGTGAAAAGCTGAATAATTTTCCTTTAAATCATGAATAAGACGAGTGCCCACTCTCGCTACTCTTATTGAACTACTGGAAGTCCTAGCCAGAGCAATCAGACAGGCAAAAGAAATAAAAGACATCAACATTAGAAAAGGAAGAAGTAAAATTGGCTCTATTTCCAGGTGAAATAATATATACAGAAAATCCTAAAGACTATACTAAAAAACTGTTAGATCTAATAAACAGAATTGTAAGATACAAAACTGACAAACAAAAAATCAGTAGCATTTCTACACACTAGCATGAATTATAAGAAAAAAACATAAGGAAAATGATACCGTTTACAATAATATCAAAAATAATAAATTACTTAGGAATATTTTGGGACACCTGAGTGGCTCAGTCAGTTAAGTGTTTGATTCTTGATTTCTGCTCAAGTCATGATCTCAGGGTCATGAGACTGAGCCCCAAATCTGGCTCCATGTTTGGTGTGGAGCCTGCTTTAAATTCTCTCTCTCCTCTGCCTCTCCCCCCACACATACTCTCTCTCGAAAACAAAAACAAAAACAAAAAAAAGGATATCTTTACCAATGAGGTGAAAGATCTCTACACCAAAAACTATAAGACATTAATAAAAGAATTTAAAGATACAAATGGAAAGGTATCTTATTCTCATGGACTGAAAGACAATAATGTTAAAATGTCCACACTATCCAAAGCCATCCATCTGTAGATTCAATGCAGTCCTTATGAAAATTCCATTGAAATGAACTGAAATGCCATTGCATTTTTTTTTACAGAAGTGGAAACACCAACCTAAAATTTATGTGAACTCTGAATAGCCAAAGAAATTCTGAGGAAGAAGAATAAGGTAGAGATGTCACACTTTATGATATCAAGCTATATTATAAAGCTATTGTAAACAGTATTATAAAGTTACTATAAGCAGTATTATAAAGCTATTAAAAACAGTAGCATTTTGGCATAAAAACAGACACATATACCAATGGAACAGAATTGACAATCCAGGAATAAGCCCATGCAAATAGGATAAGCTAGTATTTGACAAGGGAGGTAAAAACACTCAATGGAGAAAAGATAGTCTCTTAAGTAAATGGTGCTGGGTAAAAAAAAAAAGAGTAAATGGTGCTGGGAGAATTTGATATTCACATGTGAAAGAATGAAACTAGGCCTCTATCTTACATTACTCGTAAAACTTGACAAAATGAATTCAGAGTTAAATTTAAGATCAGAAATCACAAAAGCTCCTAAGAGAAAACATATGAAACGAAGTCTTTTATATGGGTCTCGGCAATGGTTTTTTGGTAGGACATGTAAAGCACAAGAAACAAAATAAAAAAACAGGTGGAACTATATCAGAGTAAAAAAGTTCTGCATAGTAAAACAAATGATCAATAAAATGAAAAGGCAATTTACAAAATGGTGAAAAATATCTGGAAACCATATATCTAATAGGAAGTTAAGATACAAAATTATAAATAACTCATCAAGAAAAAACATACAAGTGGGAAAAGTAAAACTGCCATGATTTACAAATGACAATATATTATTTATATATAGGAAACTCAACAGACTATAACAAACTGTTAGAATGAATTAATTCTGAAAAGTTACAGGATACAAAAACCAATATTAAAAAATCTGTTGCATTTTTATACTCTAAAAACAATCTATCAGAAGAGAAATTCACAGTCCTGCTTATAATCGCATCAAAAAGAATAAAATATCTAGTAATAAATTTAACCAGTGAAGCAAAAGATCTATACACTGAAAACTTTAAGACATTGATGAAAAAAAAAAAAGACACAAGTAACTGGAAACATACTCTGTTTCACAGACTGGAAAAATATTGCTAGAATGTCCATACTATTGAAAACAATCTACAGATTCAGTATAACCATCATTAAGATTCCAATGGCATTTTTCATAGAAACAGAAGAAACAATCCTAAAATTTGTATGGAATCACAAAAGACCATAGAGTTAAAGCAGTCTTTTACTTAAGTAAGCTCTGCATCCAACATGGGGTTTGGACTCATGACCTCAGGATCAAAAGTCACATGCTCTACTGACTGGGCCAGCCAGGCACCCCTCAAAGCAATCTTAACAAAGTTGGAGGCATCATGCTTCCTGATTTCAAACTATATTCTAAAGCTGTCATAAGACAGTACGATATGGGCATGAAAACCAGATACACAGATCATGGAACAGACAGCCCAGAAATAAACCTACACATATATGGTCAATTAATTTATGACAAAGTACCTAAGAATATACAACAGGGAAAGGATAGTCTCTTCAATAAGTGGTGCTGGGAAAACTAGTCAGCCAGATGCAAAAGATGAAATGGAACTACTTTCTTACACCAGATATAAAAATTAATTCAAAATGGATTAAAGACTTCAACCTAATGCCTGAAACCATAAAAAGCCGAGAAAAAATTATTAGTGTTAAGCTTCTTTACCTCAGATAAAAAAGCTTTTGCACAGCAAAGAATATCATCAATAAAATGGTAAACTACCAAATGGGAAAAATATTTGCAATTTATATCTGATAAGAGGTTAATATTCAAAATATATAAAGAACTCCTACAACTAGATAGCAAAAAAAAAACCCCAATGATCTGATTAAAAAATGAGCAGAGACATTTTTTCAAAGAAGATATACAAATGTTCAACATAATTACAAAGGTGCTCATTATTACTAATCATCAGGAAAACCCAAATCAAAAACACAATAAGATATCACTGCACACTTGTTAAAATGGCTATTCTCAAAAAGATAAGAGATAACATGTATTGGTGTAATATGGAATTAAGAAACCCTTGTGGGGTCCTAGTAAGGATGTAAATTGGTACAGTCATATGGAAAACAGTATTGAGGTTGCTTAAAAAACTGAAAATATAACTACCAAATGATCTAGCAATTCCACTTGTATTTTCCTCAAGAAAATGAAAATACCAAGTTGAACAAATATGTACACCCTATGTTCATTTTATAATAGCAAAGATATGGAAACAACTGAAGTGTCAAAAAACAGATGAGTAGACAAATACTTTGTGGTATATTATATACAAGAGATTATCATTTAGCCAACATAAAGGAAATCCTTCAATTATGACAAACTGGATGGATCTTGAGGGCATTATGCTCAGTGAAATAAGTCAGAGAAAGAGAAATAATGCAGGATTTCAAGTAGTCAATATTGAAAAAATAATAAAGAGATCAGATATGTGGTTATCAGAGGTTGGGGGTAGGGGAGAGGGAATTGGGTAAAGATGGTAAAAGGTACACACTCTTAGGTATAAGACAAATAAATGAAAATAATATAATGTACATCATGGTAAGTACAGTTAATACTGCTGTATGGTATATCTGAAAGTAGTTAGGAGAGCATATTCCATGAGTTCTCATCACAAGAGAAAAACAAAACTTTTGGGGGGAGTATCATTATAAGGTGATGAAGTTAACTAAACTTATTGTAATTATTTCACAAAATACGGGAGTCAGATCATAATGGTGTACACCTTAAACTTATACAGTGCTGTACATCGATATCTCAATAAAAGTAAAATAAAAAGGAAAAAATTGGATATAAACACATAAAACAAGGATGGAGAGAATAAAAGTGCAGTTGCTTTTAGAATGTGTTTTTTTTTTTTTTTTTTTAAAGATGTTACTTATTTGAGAGAGAGAGAGCGAGATCAAGAGAGCACAGCATGGGAGGAGCTGAGGGAGAGGGAGAAACAGACTTCCCCTGAGGGGGCAGTCTGACTTGGGGCTTGATCCCAGGACCCTGAGATGATGATCTGAGCTAAAGTGAAATACCCAATCGACTGAGTCACTCAGGCACCCCTAGAATGTGTTCTAATTTAAGTAGTATCAACCTAAAAAGAGATGATTGTAAGTTGTTTTATGTAGGCCTCATCGTAATCATGAAGCAAAAACCTATGGTACATACACAAAACCCCCAAAGGAATCTACACATAATACTAAAGAAAATCATCATATTGGGACACCTAGGTGCCTCAGTCAGTTAAGCCTTCAGCAGGGCACCTGCTTCTCCCTCTCCCTCTGCCTGCTGCTCTCCCTGCTTGTCCTCTCTCTCTCTCTCAAATAAATAAATAAAATCTTAAAATCATCAAATCACAAGTGAGCAAGAAAAGGAACAAAGGAGTTACAAAACAGCCAGAAAACAACAAAATGAGAGTAAGTCCATACCTATCAATAATTAATTTAAATGTAAATGGACTGAATCCTTCAATCAAGTACCTTGGCTTAATGGATAAAAAAAACAAGACCCCAACTATATGCTGCCTACAGGCGATCACTTCAGATATAAGGACATACAGAAGAAAAGTAAAGGGATGAAAAAGATGGTTTAACACTGAACCAAAAGAAAGCTTGGATAGATATAATCAGACAAAATAGACTAAGACAAAAATTGTAATAAAAGACAAGGGCCATTGCTGGACTGACCTTTTTCTCAACAGGCAAGAGAATATAACATTGTAAATACATATGCACCCAACATAAATATATAAAGTAGATATTAACAGACTTAGAGAAATAGCCAGAGTACAATAATAGCAGGGGGCTTTAACATCCCACTTTCATCAGTGGACAGATCATCCAGACTGGAAGTCAATAGGGAAACATTGGCCTTAAATGACACTTTAGAGTAAATGAACTTAACAGACAAATACATAGCATTCCATGTAAAAGCAAAAACATCGGGCAGCTTGGGTGGCTCAGTGGTTTAGTGCAGTCTTCATTCCAGGGCCTGACCCTGAGACCTGGGACTGAGTCCCACATCTGGCTCCCTGCATGGATCCTGCTTCTCCCTCTGCCTGTGTCTCTGTCTCTATCTCTCTTGTTCATGAATAAATAAATAAAATCTTTAAAAAAATAAAAATAAAAGCAAAAACATCACATACTTTTCAATTACATATGGAACATCCTCCAGGATAGACAAGTTAGAGCTCAAAACAATCCTTTTTTTTTTTTTTTAAATAAAGATTTTATTTGAGAGAGAGAGCACTTGAGTGAGCAGGAGGAGGGACACAGGGGTTAAGAGAGGAACAAGCAGACTTCATGCTGAGCACATAGCCTGCCATGGGGCTTGATTCCAGGACCCTGAGATTATGACCTGAGCTGAAACCAAGAGTCAAATACTTAAATGATTAAGCCACCCAGGCATCACAGGCACAAAATTAATAAATTTATAAATTTATTAAATTTTAATAAATTTAATATTGAAGCCCTATCAAACATTTTTTCTAGCCACAGTGACATGAAACTTACATCCACTACAAGATCAAATTGGAAAATTCACAAATATGTGGAGATAAACAATGTTACTCAACAACCAAAACAGTTCTCAAAAAAGTTCTCAAAACAGAAATAAAAAATTTCTTTATCCAAATGAAAATAGAACATGAGATGCAGCAAAACCAGTTTTAAGAGGAAAGTTCATAGTGATATAATCGCCTGCATTAAGAAACAAGAAAGATGCCAAGCAACCTACTTTTGCACCTTAAAGAACTAGAAAAAGAAATAAAGATCAGAGCAGAAACAGACTAAAAAAACAATAGAAAAGATCGATGAAACAAAGAGGTGATCTTTCATAAAGATAAGCAAAATAGACAAACCATATGCTAGACTCATTAAGGGAAAAGAGAAAAAAACCCTCAAAATCAGAAATAAAAGAGGAGATGTTACAAGTTATATCACAGAAATACAAAAAGATCATAAAAGACAACTATGAATAATTATCTGCCAACAAATTGGACAATCTAGAAAAAAATGGATAAATTCTTAAAAACATATAACTTATAAAGACTGAATCATGAAGAAATAAAACATCTGAATAGACCAGTGCTAGTGAGGAGAATGAATCAGTAATCAAAAACATTTCAACCAACTTCAGTCCAAGACCAGATGGTTTACTGGCAAATTCTGCCCAACTTTTAAAGAGTAGTAATCCTTTTCAAACTCTTCCAAAAAATAGAAGAGGACGGAATACTTCCAAACTCATTCATGAGTTTAGCATTACTCCGATTACCAAAACCAGGCAAGGATGTCCCAAGAAAAGAGAATTATAGGCCAATATTCCTGATAACATAGATGCAAAACTCCTAAACAAAATATTAGCAAATCAAAATCAGCAATTCATTAAAAGGATCATACACCATATTTAAGTGGTATTCAAGAGACCAGGGATGGCTGAACATGTGCAAAAATCAATGTAACACACCAATATTAACAAAACGAAGGATAAAAATTATATGATCATCTCAATAGGTACAGAAGAGGCTTCTGACAAAACTTAACATCCATGTATGCAAAGAACCTCAAAAAGGTAGGTATAGAAGGAATGTATTTCAACATAATAAAGGCCATATGCGACAAAGCCCACAACCAGCATTACACTCAGTGAAAAGCTGAATGCTTTTTCTCTAAGATCTAGAAGAAGAAAAGAATGTCCAGTCTTGTTGCTTTTTAAAAAATATTTTATTTATTTATTCATGATAGACACAGAGAGAGAGAGAGGCAGAGACATAGGCAGAGGGAGAAACAGGCTCCATGCAAGAAGCCTGATGTGGGACTTGATCCCGTAACTTGGGGATCATGCCCTGAGCCAAAGGCAGACGCTCAACCACTGAGCCATCCAGGTGTCCCTTGTTGCTTTTTTTGAATATAGTATTGGAAGCCCTAGGCAGAACGATTAGGAAAGTAAAAGAAATAAAAAGCATCTAAATTGGAAAAGAAGATGTAAAACTGTACCTATTTTCAGATGTCATTGTATTATAAAGACTCTACCAAAAAACTGTTGAAAACAATGATAGTTCCGTAATGTTGCAGGATACAACAGCTATAGACAAAACTGTGTCACGTATCTATATACTAATGATATACTAGCAAAAGGGGAAATTAATAAAACCCCATTTACAATTGCATCAGAAATAAAATGCCTAGAAAATTTAACCAGGGAGCTGAAAAACTTGTACACTAAAAACTCCAAGACATTGATTGAAGAAATTGAAAAAGACAGAAATAAGTATAAAGATATTCTGTGCTCAAGGATCGGAAGAATTAGTATTGTTAAAATGTCCAAAGGATCCAAAACGATCTATAGGTTCAGTGGAATTTCTACCAAACATCCAATGGCCAGGCTCATGGCCAGCCCCACCCATCAGTGCAGCTGCAGCACCCAGGGTCCTGCCCCAAGAGGAGGGTGCACACAGCCCCACAGGGAACATCTCGGGATCACCTGGCTCCATGGTAATAGGGGATTGCACTTCTGGGCTCCACAGGACATCTCCCACATAAGGCGACTCTTTCACCATCTGTAGACATAACTGAACTACGTAATATAGAGAAACAAACACAGACAGGTAGGCAAAATGAGAAGATAGAGGAATATGCTCCAACCAAAGGAACAAGAGAGAATCTAAAACAAGAAGTAAACAAAACAAATATGAACATCCTACCTTATTAAGAGTTCAAACAAAGGTCCATAAAAATGTTGAGTTGGGAGAAGAATAGATGAACACAGTGAGAACTTCAGCAAAGAGACAGAAAATATAAGAAAGTACCAATCAGAGCAGAAGAATACAATAACAAATGAAAAATACAGTAGAAGGAATAAGCATCAGATTAGATGATGCAAAATAGATCAAGAACCTTGAAGACAGTATGTTGGGAATCATTCAAAATGAACAGCAAAAAGAGAAAAGAGTCTAAAATTCTGGCAACAGGGCAGCCCAGGTGGCTCAGTGGTTTAGCGCTGCCTTCAGCCCAGGGTGTGATCCTGGAGACCCGGGATCGAGTCCCACGTTGGGCTCCCGGCATGGAGCCTGCTTCTCCCTCTGCCTGTATCTCTGCCTCTCTCTCTCTGTCTCTCGTGAATAAATAAAATCTTAAAAAAATTAAAAATAATAAAAAATAAAAATCTGGCAATAGAAACAAGACCAAGCATATCAACATTTCCATTACAGGACAGATAATACTATATGTCAATATTGTATATCAATTATCCTTCAATAGAATTTTAAAAACTCAAAAAACAAAAACCAATAAATGTTAAAGTGCTTAAACAATTCAGAAAAAGCATTACTGAGCTCATTTTAATATGTCTAAAATTTTTTCATAGCCTAAATGTGCAAAAAAAAAAAAAAAGAACAATCATGAAATGAAAAATACTGAGGTAAAAATGTGGGGAGGCTGTAGACTTTAGGTTGAGGGCTCTGGAATCAGCCTACCTGGTTTCAAATCCTGGTTTATCTACTTTGTGAATTTGGAAAAAAACTACTGAATATTTCTATGTCTACATTTTTTCTTTAGGAAAATGAAGAGCAGCACCTGGGTGGCTCAGTTGGTTGAGTGTCTGACTCTTAGTTTCAGCTCAGGTCATGATCTCAGGGCCCCTATTGGGCTCCATGCTCAGCGGGGAGTCCGCTTCAGATTCTCTATTTCCCACTTTCTCCCCACCCCACACAGGCACACATGCATGTTCTCTCTCGAAAAAAATAAAATAAAAATAAAATAATAAAATGAAGAAAATAATAATTATGTACTAAATAAAGTAATACATATAAAATCGAAGTCTTGGCACATTAAAGTATTTAAAGAGATACAAAATTCCAATGGAATTTTATTTCAAACAGAACAAGCAACTTTAATTTGTTTGAACCCACAAAGAACCCTGAATAGTCAAAGCAATCTTGACAAAAAGCACAAAGCCTGAGGTGTCATATTTCCTGATTTCTAACTATATGTCAAAGCTATCGTCATCAATACACTATGCTATTGTCATAACAACGGACACAACAATTGATGGAACAAATAGCCTAGAATTAAACTCCTACATGTATGGTCAATTTACAATTAAGTTCCAAGGATACAAACTGTGTGTGTTCTCTCTCACACACAGAGAACAGATTGCTGACTCCCAGACACAGGGGTTGAGTGTGGGGTAGGCTATAGGGCAAAGGTGATCAAAACGTACAAACTTCCAGTTATAAAGTTACTATGTCCTGGGGGTGTACAGCATGTTGACTATAGTGTTATTACACTGTATTGTGTACTGGAAAAAATATAGCATGAAGCAAAAAAGGAACACGTGCATTTCGGGTAACCACTCTTCGTCTTTACTATGGCTATCCCATTCTCACACAGCTACTCAGAATTCTTTCTAATGTGTGTTAATTGCTAACATATGGAATTGCCCTCCTGTCTGAAGGGGGAAAAAGAAAAGCTACCATATAAGCCTATTATACCGAAGCAAAAACTTAACACATTTTGTTCATCATTTTCAGAAGACCACCGTCGTTATTTTCTCATGAGGTTTAGCTACAACTCAGAATTCCATTTTATAAAGTAAAGAAGTTGAATTTCCAAAAGGTTTCTGGTTTACTTATGGCCTTGTTGCTCATACAGGGGAAACTTTAGTCACAATCTCTTGCTTACTCTCTCACCAAAACACTTTCTCATGATGGATAGTTCTGGGGCATTCCTCCTTCTGTCCGGTTTTCTGCTCCACGTCAGTTTATATTTATTGGTCACCAAATATGTGGCAGGCACTCTGATACGTAAGGCTATAAAAATGAATGCCATCCTTCAATACCATCTATTTAACTTGGACTCCCCCAGAGAGGGCTTTTGGGCCTTACCTGCCACTCTTGTCAGGGAGTGTGATCCTTGGGATGAATAAGGGATGGGGCGGGAGGGGGCGGGGCGTGAAACACGATCAGAGGGGGAGAAATACAAGGAGGTATTACTGGGTTGGCCAACATTAAGTATAGCTGACGATAGATCCCCCAGAACCATCCTTTAGGGGCTTTATAACCTTTGTTTCAGCTCATTACGGGGCAGGGATTGGAAAGTTTGGAGAAAGAGGGACAAATTTACCTACCAAGATTTGTCCCTGGGAATGTGGGCTCCTTCACATTCAGGGGTGGCCCATATGTGAGCACCAAGGGGGACTGCCTTAGCCCTTATCCCTGGCTCATCGGGATGCCTCAGGTGGAGGGAGCGCGGCCCATGGGAGAGGCATAAAGTGATGCCCCGCTTGTGGTGCCAGTAGACTTGTGAGTTGTCCCCCCGGGAGATGATGGAACGAGAGTCAGGATGGGCCACATGCATCAAAAGTGTGCATGAAATGAGATTTTCTTTCCCCCTAGAGATTCCATCTACCCATTCCTGAGGGACACAGAGAGAGAGGCAGAGACACAGGCAGAGGGAGAAGCAGGCTCCATGCAGGGAGCCCGATGCGGGACTCAATCCCAGGACCTCAGGGTCACGACCTGAGCCCAAGGCACACGCTCAACCACTGAGCCACCCGGGCGCCCCATGACAAGAACCTTAACATCTTTCAGTGTGAGGACGTTAGCACCTCCATCCCCATCTCCCGGCCTCTCAGCGGCCAACAGCGGGCTTCACACAGGCGGCTCTGGGTGTTTCCAGTCATGCAGGCCTCCCACCTAGAAGCCTTGCCCTCTCCCTCTTCCAACAACCCTTCTGCACAACACACAGTAATGACAAGATTTGTCCTCAGGACCCTGAGGGCTCCGGTTCTCTGTAGCTGCACACCCTGCCCGTCCTTACCTTAGAAACTGGCCCCTGGGCCACTGGAGCTCCCCTGGGCAGCTTTAAGGGCCCTGCCACCCAGGGGCCGCTCCTAGGGACTCTGCTTGGATTGGACCGGGGGACAGCTCAGGCATTCGGGTTTGCAAGAGTCCCATGGGGTTCTTCCGTGCAGACCCGGGGCTGCAGCCTGTGATCGGTGGTGGAGGGTCGGAAAGGTGGATGCATCGGCATCACCTGGGAGATGCACAGCTGGGACGTGATTCCCTGCGTCTAGGGCAGGGCAGGGGCACCTGCATGGCTAGCAGGCGCCCTGAGAGAATGGCCTGTAGACCGCTCAGGGCTCACTCTGGAAATACTTCCAGTCTCAAGAGGATCGTGGCAAGAATGAAAAGATTTCAGAGAAGGGCACCAAGGTTGTTCACACATTGAAAAATAGTCTGAGGAACTATTAAGATTATTTATTTCAATGACAGGGCCAAAGAAGGATTTTTTCCTTTTTTTTTTTAAGGAGGCTGGAGACTGCACCTCCTGAGGAGGAAGTGTGCTGTGTGGTGACCAGCTGTTCTTTATCTCCTCCAGGACAGATGAAGAGCAAAGGCCTTTAAACTGTACCACGTGGGCTTCAGGTTATATGCAAGAAAGGAATTCCTGGCAGTGAGGGTTGTTAAGCACTGATTTAGGTTATTAAGGAAGGCTGTGAAATTTTTTTTCTCTGGAGGTTTTCAAAACTAGTATAGATTCTCATCTATCTGGGCTGGCTAAGGTATTATCCTGCTCAAAGGCAGAAGGAATAGACTAGATAACTTTTTAAGCTCTTGAATGGCTTATGACTCATGGATTTATAACTAACAGCAACTGTAGTTAAATGTGAGTATACGGAAACTTCTGGAATGGCAGACCGAGGAGACTGGCAGGCCATTTTCTCAGCAAAACCACCATTTAATTGATGAAAATTATTAAAAAAAAATTGTTACACAGCTACGGAAATTATCTTAAGGGCATATAGCAAATGAAGAAACATTTATTCAAGAAAATCTACTAAATCTCAGTAAGAACAGTGGGACTCTACCTCCAATCCCTCAGCTCTGTGTTTGGGAAGCTTTCCTGGGAGGTCTACTCTGGGTAGCTAGTAGGCGGAGAAGACAAAGGTGTGGAGAAGTGGAGAGGAGGAGGGGGCTCCCTCTTTCCCCAGCTCTCAGCGCTGTGATGGGCAGCCTGTGGGTCCCCGGTATTGCTCCTCCCCCCCCCCCCCCCATTTTGCAGAGAAACTTTATTCACGGCGGGTGTGGCTGAAGGGCCCGAGGTTCCCGCCTGCTGAGGGCCTCTCCTCACTGTGCACAAGCAGGCCAGGGACCCGGCTGCCCCTGCCCCGGCGGTGGGGGGGGCGCCAGCTGAGAGGACCAAGGACTGCTGCCCACTGCCCCATCTCCCACTTGTAGACGAGAGGTGTCCTTCAGGGAGAGGCAGGTCACCGTCCCTGTTCCCAGGTCTCGTGGGGCCGTGCAGAGGTTCTGCTAGGGTGGGAGGAAGCAGCCTGGAAACAGCTCCCTGGGAGGGGACACAGCTCTGGGAGGGGACACAGCTCTGGGAGGGAATTCCAGGCCTGAGTGTGCTGTTGAAAACAACAGAGATACTGGTGCAGAACAATTCAGAGGGTCTGGGAGCTCCATGATACTGGCAGCAACCAGTGAAATAGCACAGCAGCCAGAAGTTTTCCAGAGAATACCCCTGAAAGAGCCAAGAATAATCTTCCTGGAATCACAGTCCACTCCATGGGTCATGTGCCAAGTACTTACTCAGAAGCAGTCAGAAGATGTGTTGAGGCTTGATTTGAAATCATTCCCCAGCGGCCCACAGATCCATCAGCACGGGGTGCAAGCCTTCCTGGCACCAGGGGATTAGGCACGACCTCTGACCACAGAGTGCTGGACAGTAAGCGGCTCTGGTCCCGCGCAACTCCTAGTCAACCAGGCTTAAAAATGAAACCCCATGCATCCCTGGGAGTTTGAAAGGCTGTGCCTGGCCCACACTACACTGTCTCAGCAGCAGTCAGAGGGGGCCTTCTGAGCCCCCAGTCCCCGGCTGTTTGTGGGGCAATAAATAAGTAAATAAGTAAACTCTGAATTATGATAGCTGCCCCCAAACCACACGCAGATCCAATGGGAAAGGGCAAAATCTAACTGACCACGGGGGTTTAGAATAACCTTTGACCAATAAGGAGACTCCGGAGCAACCCAGAGGAAGCTACGGCAAAAGATAAAAATAAGGGAAAAATAATCCGAGCAGAGACACTGAGACTGTATATTATGGGGGAAATAGACTCCACCCAGTTAGTCCAACCAAGTCAATGAATGAAAAAAACAAGTGATCAAGCAAACAGCAATCACCACCATCTCCTGGGAGATATCAGTATCCAGAGTTACTACAGCAGTTACCTAAAATATCCAGTCCTCAATAAAAATTACAGGGTGTACAGAGAAACAGGAAAGTGCGACACACACATACACACAGGAAAAACCACAGGGAACAGCAGTTGCCTTTGAGGGGCCAAGATATTGGACTTACCGGACCCAGACCTCAAGCATTATCAAAGATATGTTCAAAGAACTCAAGTGAACCATGTGTAAAGAATCAAGACAGAGTATGATGGTGCTGTCTTATTAAATAGAGAATATCGATGAAGAGGTTGACAATTTTAAAAGAATTACATGGAAATGCTGAAGCGGGAAAGTACCTAAACAAATAATTCACAAGAAGGACCCAAAAGTAGGTTTGAGCTGGCAAAAGAAACAAGCAGTAAACTTGAAGTGGGATCAATTAGATGGTGTACAGTCTGAAGAACACGGAACAGAAAGAATGAAAACATACACCGAGCCTCATAGAAGTGTGAGACGTCCCTTACATACCACTGTAGGTGTAGAGGGGGCACCAAGGAAGGAGGAAAGAGGGAAACTGGCAGAAAAAATATTTGTTGAGCTTCTTGGATATGTGGTATATTTTTCATCAAATGTAGAAGTCTTTACCATCATGTTTTCAAACTCCAAGGAGTTTAATCACGGAGAGGTACACACCTAAACACATCGGGGCCAAAACGTCAAAAGCCAGGGATAAAGAGAAAAGCTTATCACGTACAAGAGAACCCCAGGAGGATTAGTAACTAGCTTCTCAGTAGACACAACGGAGGCCACGGTGGGACACCACATGCAATGTGACAGTGCGCCGCAGGAGACTGGGATTTGTGCGCGTTATTCTCTAGTGACTTCACACCATGTCTGTGTTTCTCTCTACATCCTGCATGGTTTCCTCATTCTTGACCACGTTGTCATTTCCTGATAGTTTCCGAATCTTTGTGTGGGAAGTGTCTTTCTACTTCAATTAGTACAAATTCACTGACATTTTCAAAAAGAGTTTTGGACCTGCCATCTTGTCTAGGATTAAATATGTAC
Source organism: Canis lupus dingo (assembly GCF_003254725.2). Lineage (NCBI taxonomy): Eukaryota > Metazoa > Chordata > Mammalia > Carnivora > Canidae > Canis > Canis lupus. The sequence goes on from NC_064245.1 coordinate 4,472,524, forward strand.
GTGTGACTCTCGGTTCGGGTTATGAGGACATAGGTCTCTGTCACAGACCCCTGTTGTTGTTTGCTCCATGTCTGCTCCTTTTTCTTCTTCTTTTTTTTATTATTTATTTATGACACACACACACACACACACACACACACACAGAGGCAGAGACACAGGCAGAGGGAGAAGCAGGCCCCATGCAGGGAGGGAGCCTGATGTGGGACTCAATCCCGGATCCCCAGAATCACACCCCGGGCCACAGGTGGCGCTAAACCGCTGTGCCACTGGGGCTGCCCTCTGCTCCTTCTTCTGATGGTGGTGGTATACCTGGTGTTCTTTTGGGGGAACCATTTCTCCCTCCTTCTTCAAGCATGTGGTCTATCTGAGGCTGATCTAAAACTGTGGCTTTGTGAGTGAGCATATAACGGAAATCTGCTCATCGGAGGTTTCCTCTCGCCATACTGAATCCTGATGGGTTCAGGGGTGGGCACGCACGAAGCCACGTTAGTGAGATTTAATCTGGGGACTTGGGCTAGAACAATTGAGAAGGAGATGTCATCTCAACGCCATTGCTCAGCTGTTAACATGGAAGCCTGGGGCTATCACGGGCCACCAGGAGGACAGAGTCTCTGGACAGACAGCCGACAGAGGGAAAAACAGAACTGAGAGACTGGGAGAGAGAAATCTCATCCTCATGGAATTAATCTGAACCATAATGAATCCATTTGTGCCTTGAGCCACTTCCATCTCCCATTCCATGAACAACGTATCCCTTCTTTGCATATCAGGTTTGAGTCAAGTTTCTGTTAGTTGGAACCAGAGGAGTCCTGAGCAACGGTCTGCTCTTCTTGTACACTTTTCATGGATCTGAGCATGTTCATTTTACAAGTTGAAAAACATAAACTTGATGCAAGAGGCGAAACAGAAATAGGTATGCAGCGATTCCAAAGCTCTCGAGCGGACCTCTTAGGAAGCAATGCTCTCCTTTTTGGTGAATTTTTACAAAACCTGGAGTGACTAGTCATGAACTAAAGACACCGCTGCCGATCTGAGCTTCTAAGGCCTTGTGTGTTGGAACGATGCCCAGTAGGTGACGCTGATCTAAGTGTGAACACACCCCTCACTGTGGGCCTCTTTCTTGTTAACCCTACAGGCCTGGAGAAGTTGAGGTTAGGGTTGAGGGCAGGGTGGGCATGGGCGATTGACGAGGGAGCCGGCGCGTTAAGTGAGGGCCTTGTGGAGCTATGTAGGCCATACTGAGAGATCCGAGGAGGCCACATTTAAAAATAGCGTAATGAAATTAGTACACTGCAGTCTGCCCTGAGGAGCAGACATGACCTGACTTGATGAAGCTTCCCATGCAAAGTGGATTTTATTTTTAGGGCATTCTATCTTGGAGAACAATGGCCCTGCTGATAGCAAGGTGGTGGGTATAGTTTGTCTTGGTGGCTGGCACTTGTGCTTGAAAAGAACAAAATAGCATATTTAAACTGTCAAGGCCTAATTGTTTCATTAGATGGTGGTAGTCCCTGACAAAAGGAGCCGGCTAACTGCTGAAAGCAAGAATGATGAGCAGTCGTCCTGGCAGGGCACCGGGGCGCTGCACCGGCTACCTCTCCTTTGTTTCTTCCCAGTTCATCTCTGTTACGAGGGGAAGTCTCATTTTCTGATGTAATGACTGCTATTAAAATCAGTTAAAAGCCTTGCACGGGCTCTGCGGTGTATCTTCTACATATTTCCAGATAGGAGTGAACCACGGAGGCGAGCTCTCGCGCTCAGGGCCGTCTGTGGGGTCTCCGGCCTCCAGTGGAGTATCTCCTACGGCAACGTTGGATATTTATCGATGACCTTGGACCCAGCAGGATCCGAGAAGTGATTTACCTGTTTCCTGCACCGTGGGGCAACTGTTCTGTGCACCTCTGCCTCACAGCCACCTCCCCTTCGGCGGAGAGCACCCCGCTGCCACCAAGGGCACCCCCCTGTGGACCACAGGGGCCCTCTTGCCTGACAGGAACGAAGGCAGGCGTTTTGGTAGGCCGAAGGCGAGGAGGCAGCGCAATGTGTTGACCGGGCACCGTAGAGGAAGCCCCAGGCTAGGCATTTGTGGTAAATAAAGCAATTTCCACATATTAATTTTATAAAGCATTGATGCTCTTCCCTCGAACGCTGCACATCTGTGAGGTATCAGGGGAGACTGAGTAGGGGTGTCAGAAGCGGGGGGGTTCTGATTTATTTCTTGCTGCTCGGCGGAATAAAGACCCACAGCATGTTTTCCATTTACACACATTTAAGAATTTAGAGGCTGCTTAGAATGAGAGAGTGGTTATATTTCATCAAGAGACATCATAAAAGCTTTCTCTAGTTTGAAACACACACACACACAATCAGATCCCACAGATAGCTCCCTTCTCGCAGGTACAAGGATCCAAATGTGATGAATGACTTGCACAAGGGCCGGAGCCGCCTGGGCCCATCCAGAAAGCTCGAGAGGAATCATCCGGCGGCCCAGGTGGGGCCTGCTCCTGGTGGGGAGGGAGGGCCCCTCCTCTGCTGGGTGGGCTGCGGGCACCTCTACTTTGGAGGCCGCCCCTCTAAGTTCAGAGAGCTGATTTATCTTTGATTCGGGTTTTTAAATAAGCCTTGTTTAGCATTGACTATCTTTTTCCAAGGGCGGCTTTGCTTTTAGCCAGGCTTCACACCGTGCACCGTATATCAATTTGAGCCGAGTTGTTTTCCAGATTCAAGAGCTGGAGATGTTGAAGTCCGTGTTCATCATCAGCCCAGCCGAGCTGCAGCAGGCTTGTCCCTGGCAGGCGTTGGGTTTGAGCCCCAGAGGGCAGTCCCCCGCTTGGTGGTTCTTGCTCAGCACCAACGAGTAATGACTTCGTTTCAGGGACGCTCACCCTTCCCACCCATGTCCCCCCAACTTAGACAAGTGCGGGCAGCTTGGCGGCGGCAGGAACTGGAAAGCCCCCAGGGGAGAGGAGACCAGCCGGAGAATCGTGGAAAGTGTATTACAGAAGGAAGAGCCCCCCTGAGCTAACTTACAAACTCCAGACAGAGGCTGGATGGCGCTTGCAGCCTTTCCCAGGTCCTGGCCAAGTGGTTCTGCACCACATTCCAGAATCCGAGGGAAACTGCCAAGGGAGAAAGTGCTTTTGGGATACAGCGTGCCGTGGGGGTTAGAGAAGGAGCAGGTCACAGCTGACCTTTCGCGGTAGGCCTGCGCCCCAGGCTGTGGTGGGACCCTTTCCCAGCCGTCTGTCCTGCTGCCAGTGTGAGCGGGACTTAAGCGGCTCTTCTGGGCTTGTGCTCATGCAGGGCTTCCCTAACCCTCAGGGCCCACTTTGCAAGCTCAGCCCCTGCCCAGCAGGTGCTGTGGAGATGTGCAGGTTCAAAGGCTGGAGATGGGTCCCTTGTCACTAGGGACCACCGAGGAGTGGGAAATCCAGAATCTCGTCCTCAAACGTTCATTTGGTCCGATGCATGTTAAGAGTACACTTGAAAGGCCTGATTTGGCAATCTGATTTTCAAGGCAATAAAATGAATAAACAAAAGCCTCCAGTGATGACCATCGCTGGTTTCTATAATTTTCCTTAGAGTAGATTAGTAGATGCAGGGGAGAGGGGGACTTATTTGACAATTACAAAAATGTTTTTGGATCTGAAAAAAAAAAAACACCTAGAAACTGAATAACTGTATATATTCTCATTTTTTTTCTTTTCTTTTTTTTTTCTTTTTTTGCTAAATGTCAACAAATAGCGTGGAAACCTAAGCTATGGTTAGCAACATGGTTTTTGGATACTGAAACAAATTAACTCACCTCATGTGAAATTAAAATACATAGCAACAAGTTCCTTCTTCGGTCTGCACAGGACTATATTATTGATCAAAATTGCCATCTGTAGGTTAATAGACACAATTAATTTTTTCTTATGTTTATTTTTTTTACTCTGAAATATCAGTGTTCACAACTTTTTCACAGAGTATTATATTATGCTTATGAGTTAATCAAACACTAAGTAGTTGCTTTGGATTGCAGCTTCTCTAAGTTTAAGGAGTTATCATCAAGGCATTAACAATAATTCACAAGCCCACAAAATTGCCAAATTGTAATCTTGGCTTTAATGAATCAGGAATCTGCCATCATGAACCCTTTTGACAGGTTTCATGAGACGATCTGAGAATATGCATGGAATTATAGAATGTGGGCACCAGATACGACCTTAAGAGCATCTAGCTCAACAGACGGGAGAAGATCTAGAGAGGTCGTGTAGGCAGCCAGCTAGACACAGAGCTGCCCTCCATTTATCCATCTGTAGCCAGAGTTCCTTCCATGGTCTTCTAGGAGTGTTGAGCTAGAAGAGGTAACGACCATCTTAGTGAGCCTGTTCCTATTTTCGTGATCTCTCTCATTTTTTTTAACTTTTTATTTATTTGTTTAAATATTTGATTTACTTATTTGAGAGAGAGCGAGAGAGGCAGCAGGAGCAAGGGCAGAGGGAGAAACAGACTCCTCGCTGAGCAGGGAGCCTGATGCAGACCTCAATTCCAGGACTCTGGGATTGTGACCTGAGCCGAAGGCAGATGCTTCACCCACTGAGCCACTTGGGTGCCCCTGCGACCTCTTTTTTTTTTTTTTTTTTAGTAATCCTTTAGAGTTTCATTAGGGAAAAGAGTGGTCAAGCTTAATAACCAGGACTTTGGGGTAAATTTTCAATGTTATCTTTTCCAAATACTCTAATACAAAGCCTAAATTTATGTTCCAAGTGGGAGCAGAACAGCATAGGAAAGACACTCCACTGAGAGAATCCCTCTGCATTTGCTCACATCCTTCCTAAGAAACATGAGCGCTGGAGGATCTCCAAGGTACCCTTCAACCCAGAAGTCCAGGATTCCATGATAAAGCATGTGGGGGAATGTTATTTGCCAAAATGCTTCACTTACGGTCCACACACATTCTTCTCCCCAGTCCTTGCCACCATTCACTAAATCTCCTAGTTTGCTTTTACCCGCCTAGGGTATCCATCTCTGATTCCTGCGTGTGTCTAATGAACGTTCATGTAACTTGGCCAGGATCGGAAAATACAATATAGTTTTAAATAATTCTCGGTATATTTAGGGGTGCACATTCTAGATTTTAATAACAGATATTATAAGCCATATATATGTGGCTTCAGCATAACTGCTAAGACTAAAAAATGAGAATAAGAAAAACTAAAAACATTGAAATTTTCTTGTGCTTCAATGCATTTACATGAAATAATAGTGCATGTAAAATACTGATGCTTTAGAATCACACTAGATGAGCTGTCGGGTAACATACCCGACATAGAAAACGTAAAATCTGGTATATCTAATGTATGATATTGAAAAACTCCATGGGTACTGGGAGAGAGGAATATTTGGAAAAATAGTGGCTCAGGTGGCTATAATTCACTAGAGTTAAATAACTCTTGTTGTAGACAAAATATAAATAATTTCAGAGTGATAGGATTCATCTCATCAAAAAAAAAAAAAAAAAAAAAAGAAAGAAAGAAGTTACTCTGGTATTGTCCAAGGCTTGGGGAAGACATTGGAAACTATTGAGTAGGCTGTATACAGAGAGTTTTTATTATAATTTTCACCTTATGACTCCTGGGACTCTCTCCCAAACTCTCCTCAGTATTGCTTTCCTTTGTGTGCCAGACATTAACAATGGGGTATCTTACTATCATCTTTTTTTTTTTTAAGATTTTATTTATTTATTCATGATAGACATAGAGAGAGAGAAAGAGAGGCAGAGACACAGGCAGAGGGAGAAGCAGGCTCCACGCTGGGAGCCCAATACGGGACTCGATCCCGGGACTCCAGGATGGGCCAAAGGCAGGCGCTAAACCGCTGAGCCATCCAGGGATCCCTCTTACTGTCATCTTAACTGTGATATATTTTATTTATTTTAAAGATGTATTTATTTATTTAAGAGCAAGTATGAGTGGGAGGGGCAGAGGGAGAGGGAGAGAATCTCAAGCAGACTCCCTGCCGAGCATGGAGCCTGGCTTGGGGTAGGGGTCAGAGGGATGAGGGTGGGGACTCGATCTCATGACCCTGAGATCAAGACCTGAGCCAAAACCAAAAGTCTGACGCTCAATGAACTGTGACACTCAGGCATCCCTCAATTGTAGTATCTTTTAAATGAAATTTCTCTTGCCTTTGAGCTCTGTTTTCTAACTCCTTGTGTCTCTCATAAAGGTCTTCTCCAGGTTATCCAAGTTTGAAATCCTAGAGTTACTCCTGACATAGGGCTTTTGTTTAATCAAGGAAACCCAAGATTTTTCTAAGAATTGACTCTATTCTTTACTCATCTTTTGAAAATGTTATTGTTTTTTAGACCGATCTCTTAAATAACCATATTGGCATCCATGTCAAGAGACTTCATTTATTGTGAAGTCCTTTCCTCTGAATCCATTAGTTTGGTTCAAGGCATTTCTCCATGTAATACATTTGCTGAATTTTGCCAAAGTTATGCCCTTGCTCTTCTTCTCCTCAAACCTTGACAATAATTTATACCAAAAAAAAAAAAAAAAAAAAACCTCCACTAAATTATTGCCTGCCTTATGATGTTTTTTTTTTTTTTTTTTTTCTGCCTTATGATGTTTGATGTTGTTTGCACATAGTATAATCTTCCTGCGGGAATGTAAGCTCCTAGGGTGCAGAGATTGCCTCTCATAGTTATTCTAAATTTCCTGCAGAACCTAGATGGTGCTGGGGAAGTATTAGGTATGCTAAGACATATGTATTGATTTCATAGTTACTGAGAGCTATCAAAAACAGCATTAAGATTTTTTATGAAAATGATCTTCATGTCTAGTTTGAGAAAATTCAGGGTGGACTATCCATTGAAAAAAGGTGTGTATTTGAACTTTGACTATGTTTGCCATTTACCTGTATTCTTTGCTAATACCTTTGATAATACCTAAGGAGGCAAATGTGAGGGACTAATGGAAGTTTGGTGAAAAAAATAAAAGCTTCTCATTTCTGTGACATTTGAGAACCCCCTGAAAGTTACATAAATGCATTTTCGTTTTTAGCTTGAAATGTTTGGCATCTTGGCCACTTTGAGCATGGGTATTATTGGGACATGTCAGATGACATGGTGAGGAGCCAAGAACGGATACATGTTAAAAAGATTCCTGATAGATGAAAATTGAAAAACATAGTGAAAATGCAAATGTTTTCAAATTCTCTCATGTCCCAGGCTGCACTGAGGTTGTCTCCTATAACTGATTATGTACATTAGCACAAATAGCTTTATCAACATTTTAAAAACTCAGTTCAGTGGTATAGATATCTAAAAAGAGAAGATGAGCAATGATGCTTCCAATTCACAATAAATCTGTATGAGACTTTGAATTTTAGGCAATAGCTATATTTATTTTTATTGTATTTTTATGAGGAGCCTTTGGAAAAGCTTATGTTCCATGATCTGATGTTTATGGTCAGTTCAATCTTTCTTTGAAGAGGAGCTACACCCATAAAGTAGGCCATGACTCATCTGGATGCTTATGACTACATGATGCTCATTTGTAAGGTTCAAGTCTTTACAACCTTATGGACACACCTTTTCTTGACAAGCCTGGGATGGCTGGGCTTGGTAGAGAGGTAAGGATATGTCACTACAGGCTCAGGAATGAGCACACTCTTCCATTATCCAGGCTGACCTCAGTGTCTCTGGCTATATAAACTAGTCTGTCTGCTGTGAATATTAATCATGTGGGCTTTAAACTTGGGAATCTTTTAAAAGAGAAGCTTCCCACTCCTCAACAATAACAAACAATTTAACATTGTGTTTAGCAACTTGTCAGCTACTCCATCTCTGTCAAAGGCATCTCTTTGGTGATTATATCTCAATTATGGCTGGACCAGTTTGTAGTATGCATTGTATAGAAGTGAGGTGTCTATAAAACAATTCAATAGCTCTTCTTAATGCAAAGAAAAAATGAAGAGAGAGAGAGAGAAAGAGAGAGAAGGAGGGAGACAGAGACAAAGAGAGAAAAAGGAAAAAATAAAAAGATTATAGTTAACAATCCTCGGGCACAACCTTTTTGCCAGGAGCTTCTAGGACTCATTCAATCTTCACAGCAACCCTATGAGACAGCTGCTATTATTATCTTCATTTTTTTCCGATAAGAAAATTGAGGCAGGATGAGTAAGTACAGATTTAGAATTGGAGCCCAGACAGTCTGACACTAGAGCCCAACTTTTACACCTCTATGGCACGTTTCTTCTCTACATAAAAATTGCTGATTGTTCTTTTAAAAATAGTCAAAGCACAAATACATTGGGGTTTGAATTTTCTTTTTCTTTATTTTTTTATTTTTTTAAAAGATTTATTTATTTATGATAGAGAGAGAGAGAGAGAGAGAGAGAGGCAGAGACACAGGAGGAGGGAGAAGCAGGCTCCATGCCGGGAGCCTGACGTGGGACTCGATCCCGGGACTCCAGGATCGCGCCCTGGGCCAAAGGCAGGCGCTAAACCACTGAGCCACCCAGGGAGCCCCGAATTTTCTTTTTCTAAAGAATATTTTATTTATTTATTCATGACAGACACACAGAGAGAGGCAGAGACATAGGCAGAGGGAGGAGCAGGCTCCCTATGGCGAGCCTGATGCAGGACTCCATCCGGAACCCGGGATCACGACCTGAGCCAAAGGCAGATGCTCAACCACTGAGCCACCCAGGCATCCCTGGGGTTTGAATTTTCTATCTGTTTAGGCATAGTTCCACAAATGCTTAGGCAATCTATTGAACACTGAAATATTTCCCCAATCATTTGATTGTGAGTCCACGAAATGTCATTATTTGGTTAGTGGTGTGTGGAATGAACTGACAGTTTTCAGACAATGGGGAGGCAGTGAATGTCATCTGGAATTTCAGAATAGTTAAGAAACTTATCTATTTTTTTGGGTTCAGTTGGCTTCTTTTTCATCAAGTCTATCCTTGATCACTTTCCTAATTTTATTTTAGAGTTTCATGCAGATGTGCCCAGTCTTTGTAAATGTCAAAGCATTAGCTAGCAAATATTAATTGATTAAATGTTCACTTCCCCTCCTGATGCACATGTCTAGAGAGCAGGGTCATGTGGATGTTTTACTGAGGGTTGAGTAGAATTAGTCATATTGCCAAAAGTAAAGCTAAGGCAAGAACATGAAATGTATAATGTTTTACCTACAGATCATTGAAAAAATGGTAGTCAGTATCTGTTCATGTAAGGTTAGAAGAGCAAAATCAGAAGATTAAAGATTTCATTGTCTTGTATGAAATTATTTCCAGGCATCCGACCAAAATGAGACTACTATGTCAACAATGGCGAAAATCTGTTGTTTTGCTGCTTAGCATCCAGGTGATGATACGTTGGTACCTACCCCTAATCTTAGCTCACATGAACCTGGTGGAGTTGATTGCATTCTCAGTTCTAGCAGTAGAGCATGGGACCCAAACCTAAGCTAATCAACCTATCACATTCCTTTGACACTTGTATTCAAATGTAACCTAAACCAGTCCATTAGGATTTCGAGGAATGCCTGGAATACTTATGAGGATGTAGCCATGGGGCCTTCTGGCAGGCAGTTTGAAGCCATGAGAATGGAACCAACATTGAGAATGTCAAGTTGAGAAATGAGGAAAAACAAAAACAGAGCTACTACCAAAACTATTATGGGCAAAACCACCCAAGCTCTGCAGTGTTCCTTGCTTACATCCAGAATATCTCTATCTTATGCAATCACATGAGCCAGGAGATTTTTTTTTTTTTTTTTGCTTAAGAAAATTTGAATTGGGGCTTCAGTAATTTGCATTGGAAAGGATCCTAAATATAAAAGTGCAGGTAAGTGGATAAAACATTTCTTAAAAGATATTTATGTTCTCTATTGTGATTTAAGGAGGTGTTAGGTGGGACTATTTGAAGTTATCTTCCTTGATGTTTTATCATTGCCGTTGTTTTTAGCAGATACTCTTCAGGCCCAGCTGAAGCTCTGCTTTTAAATTACCACCAATGTCCCTGATGGCACCTGCTGAAGTGGTAGACGTAGAAGGCTAGGTTGGTTCTAAGTGATACTGAGCTGCTGGCACCTCTTTTGAAGACCTGAGGAAGACTGAGGTAACCCAGAGGCTAAGCTGAGCCAAATGCTCTATCTCATTTGAGCATTTATCCTACAGGATAGGATTATAACAAGAGAGCAATGACCAGTTGAACCGCAGGTGATGTTGAGTCTGGAGAATTTTCAGCTATGTTCAAACTGACTAACAGAAAAAGCAAGTTTGGAGAAGGAACATCAAGTAAAACAAGGAGAGGGAGGGGGAGAGACAGAGATTGAGAGAGAGACAGAAAGAGCAGCAGCAGCAGCAGAAAGAAGACAATGACGATGACCACATGGGACTCTACAATAGATGAAAGAAACCATGTAAGCTTCTGACTTCCCAGTTTCACTCCTTCTGTAACCTGATTGTCTTGCTTGTCTATTCACCCACTTATTCACTTGTTTATTCACTTAACAAATAATCACCTCTTTGGGGGTTCTGTGTTGTACTGTTCTAGGTTCTACAGATAACAGTAGTAAACAAGACAGATGAGGTTCATACATTTGTCAGGCAACTTATAATTTAGAAGTGAAACCTAAAAGGATGAAGGAAAGAAGGGAAGGAGGAGGAAAGGAAGGAAGGGAGAAAAGAATGAAGGAAAATCATTAGAATTCGAACTGCTTTGAAGAAAAATGTAGAATGGTCAAAGGACCATGACCCAGAAATACGTGTGAGGGTGATGATGTTTTTATTGGCTCCTAAGATTGGAGTTTCTTTTTCTTTTTCTTTTTCTTTTTTTTTTAAGATTTTATTTACTTATTCATGAGAGACACACAGAAAGAGAGGCAGAGACACAGGCAGAGGGAGAAGCAGGCTCCCTGCAGGGAGCCCGATGTGGGAATTGATCCCAGGTCTCCAGGATCACGCCCTGGGCTGAGGCAGATGTTCAACCGCTGAGCCACCCAGGTGTCCCAACATTGGAGTATCTTTGGTGACATTTGACAGTTGGCATCAGTGAGAAAGTAGGCTACTGTGATAGCTAGAAAAAGGGAGTTCTAAGGAGAGAGCACAGAAGGATGCCAGGCCATGAACAAAGGCGGTGCTGAGGAGCAGCAAGAAAGTCAGCATGGTTGGAGCAGAGTAAGCCAGGAGACAGGTAGCATTTGAAATCGGTGAGGTGGGTAGGTGGGAGAGAGTGCCTGGTTTCGAAGGCCATGCTAAAGATATTATGGGTAAGCAAACTGAAGTTGCCTGTGTTTTCCAAAACTAATAGTCCATTGATTGTTTCTATTTACCTAGTACTAGCCTGAGTAGGATTCTGTTTCTTGAAAATCAACAACCCTGGACGAGAGCAGTTATAAAATGTTTTTCATAAAAGAACCATTTCTTGGGGCACCTGGGTGCCTCAGATGGTGAAGCACCTGCCTTCGGCTCAGGTCATGATCTCTAGATCCTGGGATGGAGCCCCGCATCGGGCTTCCTGTTCAGCGGGGCGTCTGCTTCTCTCTCTCTCTCTGCCCCTCCCTACCACTCATTCTCTCTCTCTCTCAGATAAATAAAACCTATTTTTTTTTAAAAAAAGAATAGTTTCATTAAAAATAAAATCAGAGAAAAAAAGAATAGTTTCTTTCTAACTCATTATCACGTAAAACCCCTTACATGTATAAGAGATGAGAGAGGTGCTATTGTTGAAAAATTAGACTAAAAGTTCCTATTTGTAACATTTGCTTACTATAAAGCCAAATTAATGAGAAAAATGATACTGTTTTAATGAACACAGAAATGTGAACTCTGGGTTATAGATGATAAATGCAGTCTCAACCTTCAGCTTTATTTTTGTATTTTGCATCGCTTGCACAATATTAAAAAGAAAATTCTGACTCACACCAATACATAGGTGCCAATGGTAAATGATTTTAATAGCTCACCTTGAAATCTCAGGATTTTCCTCAATAAACTGACACAGAGGCTTGGAAGTGGAACAATGGTTATTTGTCTCTAAAAATGTGGATTCTTATCAATATCTGACATATTTGCATTCTTTATAATGAATATAAAAGGAAGGGAACAAACTGGAAGAAAATGTGCAGGTTACTTACATTATGGTGTCGCAGGGTGCGTGTTACTCTGACTGTCAGGCTGTGGCCGGGATGTACACCGCACGCATCCACACCAAAAGGATCTGGCTCAGTCTTGGCTGCAAGACAGCTCGTGCTCTGGTAGGTACTTCCTCAAGTCATTTTTCACAAAGTGCATGCGGGAAGGAACAAATTTATTGAGAGGCCAGGTCAGAGCCACAACCTGCTTTATCAATAATCCAATTTCAAGGAGGTCACATGTATGCACAGAGATCATTATGAGGGCTGTACAAACATTTGTTAACCTGCATGCATAAATTACCATGTCGGTAGGTAGTTTCCAATGGGCTAAAATTCGGCAGAGGATGTTGTTTGGCTGCATTCTTTGCTTTACCATACCCTAAAGATGGTTTCAGGGTTATCTGAGAAATTACGTTTTTAGATTAAAAGTTTGCACGAGGCCAAGCTTCTCTAAGGAATATTGGAATAAGTCTTTGAAAATGATGAATCGAATTAACCCTCAATATCACAGATGATGAAATGAAAGCCCCGTGAGGGAACTTGGGAAGACAGAAGAGGTCTAGGAGGAGAAGGCACGTCTCATGGCTTGTGACTCTTTCCACTTTAAACACTACTAATTTTTTTTCTTTGTACCAAATAATGGAAGCATGTCAAAATTTTTGACCTTACAAGATGATCTTTCAAGCCTTCCAATATAGTTTATGAAACACATTGTAATATCTTTGCATTTATTTCTATGGTGCCTATAAAAGGATGTTAAAGTCCAGAATGAACTTCTAAAATACTTACGTATTTAGGAAAAAAAGCCAGAACCCCCGAATCTCTTTGCACCAGACTGGACACCTGGGGCGCCCACTAGTCTGTGATCTCCACAGAGTAAGGACACTTTCTGCCGTGTTTGATTTTGAATCAGCGGCTTATACAACAGTACGTGGCAAATAATAGGTACTTCAAGTTTTGTCTTTTGGCAAGGAAGCCAGAGAAAGCAGCTCGGGACTTAATGCTCACTGGCCTTAGCAGGAATGAATTCATAAATAAAAAATTATAAGGGCCAACTATATTGAAAGTTGGGGGGTGGGTCAGCCTAAGTTCTTACAATATTATCATTTAATGCATAGACTCAGATCTTAAAAGTTTTTTTCCTATCCAATTTTAAACAGCTGAGAGACCACTCTTACCCTTAAGACCTTTAAAGTTTTCCAGGTTTCCTAATTTAGGTGTGATGAAACTGCATTGTTAATAATTCTGGTTTTAGGAGTACCTCCATTTCACTTAAGCGTGTTGTTCCGAAACTTCCACTCTTAATGGCTGGACATTTTTAGTATTAAGTGGCACTAAGTGGACTGATGTGTCTTAGCTGATGGTGCTCAGTGTGGACGTGTGGGTATATCAAGGTTGGCCTGTTTTCTTCTCTCTCTTTTTTAAGTTTTAATTTTAATTCCAGTTAGCTAACATACAGTGTCATATTAGTTTCAAATGTGCATGTGATTCAACACTTCAGTACATCACCCCGTGCTCATCACCACACATGCCCTCCTCAATCTCCATCACCTGTTTCACCCATCCCTCCACCATCCTCCCCTCCGGTCACCATCAGTTTGTTTATAATTAAGAGTCTGTTTCTTGATTTCTCTTTTATTTTTTCCCCCTCTGCTTGCTTTCATAAATTCCACACATGCCTGAAATCATACGTTATTTGTCTTTCTCCGACTGACTCATCATGATCTTCTCCAGCTAAGTGGGCCCATTTTCAATGGATGCCATAGATAACTCGAGCTTCACTTATTCAATGACTGATTTATTAATTAGTTTCTTTGCCTTATTTGGAACCTGGGTATGTGTCTAGTAAACATTAAAAATGGGAAAAATCACAGAATCAAAACTATCTTTACGTGTTAATTATATCCAGTTGTCATCCCGGGCTGTCAGCCTACTCAAAACCTATCTCTCTTTCTTTTTTTAAAATACAAGAACCTGTCTGTCTTTTAAGCCTCCTTTTGTTTGGTATTATGGATATCACTGATTTAGTGTGCAATTTACTTTGCCTCTGAGATTAGCTCTTTTCTTTCTTCCTTATTCCTGGGCCGCCACTCCTCATCCTAACAATGGTCCTTTATGCTTCTGTGCCAACACCTTCCTGTTGTGCTCATGTGTTGGATTAGTGCCAAGGGTGAAACTCTGAAAACTTTATGGAAGTGCTGACACCAGTATGGCTCCAAATGGAAGAACATAATACGAATATGGTTTTAAATTTCTAGGGGCTGTTCAATCTCATAATGACAGTGATAGAGTTTTCCTCCTCGAGTGAAGGGGCCACTGCTCCTCGGGTGAGTGATCCCATCTGAACTTGGGAAGAATGATAGCCAACACTTAAATATTGTTGCTTTTTGGGAAAATACCATTGTTGTGAGTTTAATTGTTTCCCCCCCAAAAGATGTGTTGAAGTCCTAACTCTGGGTACCTATGAATATGTACTTACATGCCGGGACGCAAGGGTGGCTCAGTGGTTGAGTGTCTGCCTTCGGCTCAGGGTGTGACCCTGGGGTTCTGGGATCGAGTCCCATGTCAGGTTCCCCACAGGGAGCCTGCTTCTCCCTCTGCCTGTGTCTCTGCATCTGTGTCTCTTATGAATAAATAAATAAAATCTTTAAAAAAAAAAAGAACTTACATGCCAATAAGGTCTTTAAAGATATGATTAACTTAAGATGAGGTCATGCTCAATTAGGGTGGGCCCCAATCCAGTGACAGGCAAACACCAAAAGAGAAAGGCGTGAAACAGATTCTCCTCTAGAGCCTTCGACAGAGCTGGTCCCACGGGCCTCTTGCTTTCGGATTTCCGGCCTCCAGAACTGTGAGAGAATACATTTCTGTTGTTTTAACCCACCTGGTTCGTGGTAATTTGTTATGGCGGCCCAAAGAAACGAATACATTCACAGAGATGAAAATGTGGGTGACCTGAAGATAAATGAACCTTAGTCTTTTTAATCATCATAGTCTGATCCCTTTCCCAGTAAAACTTTTGAATGAGTTTCACCAACTGTATATGTTTTCCATGTTTCTTCCTTTCTTCGTCTATTATCTGGCAGACAGCAGCAAACCCCCTCTCCCTCCCCGTGGGTGACTTACGTGGCACCCTTCTGGTGGCCAGTCCTCGCCCTTGGCAATGCTCAAGCTCAGCACCGCATGCATGTTCCGGATGGTTCCCAGTACTTCCTCTCTTCCTTGTCCCCTCCCTTCCCTAACAAACAGACCCGCCTAGTGTCGCATTCCTTCAGGAAACATTCCTGGTCTGCTAAGGAAATGCTGGGTCCCTGTATAAGTGACTACCGCTGAGTTAAGATTTAATGTCTCACAGTTAATGCATTTGGCTTAATAAAGTCCATCTTCAGACATGACTTTGGCAAAAAAAAAAAAAAAAAAAAAAGGCAAGTGGAAATCTCCTGATGGGGAGGGTGTGGGTGAGAGGGAGGGCAGATATCTTGATACAAACATACCTCCCGTATCTTCCAGGTTATCTCACGCGGCTAACCGCCTACTGTCCCCTGTCTTTGAACCCTGTTGGTGGGAGTTCAAGTATTGTCCCCAGGGCAGGCCACAGGAAGAAGCACCCAGGAGCCTAAATACAGCACACTCTGGTAATTGCTTCCTGAATAGTAACAGCTTAAAGTGAGTTCACTGTCCTTGTGCTGTTTTTATTTCACTTTCTCCATAGCTGGACATTTTTTTAGTTTTTTTTTTTTTTTTTTACAAAGTTTCTTCTCTGTGAGGTGCTTCTACTACCAAATGGTATGAACGAAAGCACCCACACATGAAACAATAACACAGGAGACCTCCATTCTTTTTTTAAAAAATATTTTATTTATTTATTAATGAGAGACACACAGAAAGAGGCAGAGACACAGGCAGAGGGAGAAGCAGATTCCCTGTGGGACTCGATCCCAGGACCCCGGGATCACGCCCTGGGCCGAAGGCAGATGCTCAACCCCTGAGCCACCCAGGCGTCCCCACATGAAACCTCCTGTTGCAATTATATTCAAAGTTCCTTCAATTCCTCAAGCACCCAAATAGTTACGAAGTCTTGTAAATAAACATGTTTACACGCACATCTCTCTATATTATTATACATATGTGCTACTAAATAATTTGTCTATGATTTTATACTTTTTGAATTTTTGACTGATTCGAACGAGCAAATAAATTAACAGAATTTCTTTTGCCGTTGTACAGACACAGCGCAATTCAAGCGACAGATGTCCAAAGCTAATTGCTTATCTATTGTGACCTCGTCTTACACAACTTTGCATTCTTCACTTCTGTTTTCTGGGGTCCAGGTGATTGAATATCTGTCTTTCCTCATTGAGCACCCACTCAGGAAATAGCTCCATGAGCGTAGTGCCTCAGCAACAAGATTTAAATAATGACAACTCCTACTGATTTTCTGCCAGAGTAAATAGCTGTAAGTAATTTTTGAAATAATAATGCTGGACTAAGTGATCATCCTCAGTTAATCAATGTGAAAACATCCTAGAACTTACTCAGGTCTAAAAATCCAGAAGGCATCAATCTTGAAAGGGAGGTGTTGTTGTTGTTGTTGTTGTTGTTGTTTTTTCAGGTAAAATGCTAATTTCCTTCTATTTTTGTTATAGCTGACAGCAATCCCAGGGCTACTACAAACAAGAGGATAAAACTAGATCCACGATTATGAACACGGTGTCCTTGGGCAGATGACTGAACGCCTTTCTCCTTGATGTCCTCATCCATGAGATGCAGACACTAACAGTGCTTACCTCACAGGACTGTTGTGACGATTAGGTGAGTTGATATACATGAAGCTCTTAGTCAAGTATCTGGCACATAGGAAGCACTTGGGAAAGTGGGAGCTATTGTTTTTTTTTTTTTTTTTAATTTTTATTTACTTATGATAGTCACAGAGAGAGAAAGAGAGAGAGGCAGAGACACAGGCAGAGGGAGAAGCAGGCTCCATGCACCGGGAGCCCGACGTGGGATTCGATCCCGGGTCTCCAGGATCGCGCCCTGGGCCAAAGGCAGGCGCCAAACCGCTGCGCCACCCAGGGATCCCGGGAGCTATTGTTTTTATTAAAATCATGAGTGTTTCTTGATTCAAAAGGAATTAAGCCTGACATGCCTCGGTAAAGCTGGAACTGGGAGCTGAAAAATGGTGGTCAAGTGCATTCTGGCTGCTGAAAACGAAGGCTACTTCTTGCAAAGGAAATTTTATGGTCAGACGTCTTCAGGGCCTCGAAAAGGATGGGAGAGACCAAAGCTGTACAAGAGCTGGCCAGCTGAAGAGGGCCTGTGGCTGTGGCCAGCGAGGGGATTCTCTTCTATCAGCAGTGGCCTGACCTGATCTCCACAATTGCTCTGAGTCCCAAGGCTCTGCCCCACGTGCATGCCACCAACACTTCTGCTTTATTTTTATTTTTTATTTTTTTAAAAGATTTTATTTATTCATAGAGACACAGCTAGAGAGAGAGGCAGAGGGAGAAGCAGGCACCACGCAGGGAGCCCGACGTGGGACTCGATCCCAGGTCTCCAGGATCACGCCCTGGGCTGCAGGCAGTGCTAAACTGCTGAGCCACCAGGGCTTCCCAACACCTCTGCTTTAGACAACACTTCGTCCTTCTGTAGGGAACGACTGGCCTAGAGAACGTGTGACAAAGTTCAAAGTCTTTACTGGCATGTTGTTTTAAGGAATGCCAAACTTGGCTACCAAAGCAAAGGATTGTCCCCAAGGTGATGTCTCCTTCTAAGCTGGAGATGGGCCCAGGATCAGGCCAGAAGATGAAGTGGCAAAGAGGTAACAAGGTCAGAGTATGGGGAGGCCGAGTCAGGAGGCCAGTGGTGTCCGTAAACAGATGGCTACGGTATTGTATTTTACTAGGGTATTAGATTCAAAAGCCCACACTTGTTAAAATTACAGTCAAAATGGCCCTTAAAAAGCCCTTCTGCTCCTCATGAAGTATAATATAGATGGTTTTGTGCATGTCCCCCCTACATAGTGTATTTATAACATACGGCAAGTAAATAGTACATAAAAACAGTACAAACGCAAAACGTGATTTTACAGCATTCTGTAGTATTTAAAACTGAACCCTGAGTGTGAATACTCGCATTCACTTAAGTTAAATGCACCTATTATGTGATTCTTAAATCCATGGCTGGGCCCTGGGCTTATTTCTATTCTTTGGGCTGCATGTTCTATCATTTTTTCTTATCTGGCGTAGTTTTTCATACAGAATGCCACCAAAGGACTAACGTGTTTTTTCGGAAGAAAGGGAAGTGGGAAAAGGTGATGTAACATGTGGCTACTTTGCTTTCCAACGTTTTTAATACTAAAGCCAGTTGAGTAAGATACCTCTAGGAAAGTAAAAACAGAAATTCTTGTATCCGTGTCTGTTTTTAAGGGAGATTGGCAGTGTTTCCACATTTTAGGAGATTAGCAGAAAAAAAAACTACATATGCCGTCACTTTAAGATAGGTCACCCAAATAAGTGAGCATCTGTGCTCAATTCTTCTTGATTATTTACTTCCCATGAGACTAGAGATAGTTTATACAGGAACAGACTTCAATATTGAATGAGAAACCAAATGGCTGTGGGGTGATTGAGAGGATATCAGGGAATCCCTTATCCTCCGAACCTGGTCTATAATCAATATACATTTTTTTTAAATGATTTAAGAAGCTATTTCTTTGTTTTAAGGTTAGTCCTGCTTTTTTGTACTAGAGTGTAGCTAGACGAACCCCCATTTCTGGGTACTGTCAACCTACACTCCCAACCTTCCTGGCAGGTAGGTTTGGACCAAAGAAATGTCAGTGGGAGGGATGCTGATCACTTCCAGGCCCGGGCCTAAAATACCCTGCTCCATCTCCCAACACCTCTTTCCTACCTTGGTGATGGAGAAGGTCATATTGAAGATGGCGCCATTGAAAAACAGAGGCAGCCACAACCCCTGACGCCTCACCCAGGCTTCCCACTCACATCAGGCTGCATACAGATGACACATACACTTTTTGTTGTGAAGCCTTGGGGATTTTGAGGTTGTTTGGTATAGCAGCTATGTTCGTTTACCCTAAATAGAGACGTTTATATTAGAAGTGAAGTACTGCCATTAAAAGGCTAAACTAGGCATTGACTGAACTATTGATAGGTAAGTAGTGAAAGAAGTCTGTCCAGTGACACAGTGGCAAAATATTTATACAACTGTCAATGAACTGGAGGTCAGAATGAGTCCATGCTCAGCCTGCAACTCTGGGGGGGATGGTTGAAATGAATCAGAGCGTGAGCGTAGGCTGGCTACATTAGGCTGTGGTTTCCAAGTTACTACAAAAGGGAGAGAACTGTCTGGTGGGCAAGCATCAATGAAAGGGATTAGATGGGGTCCACAAATGTTTGGTTGGAAAAGTTGCTTCTAAATGCTAAATGGGGAAAAACTGGGTTTAAAAATTGTTAGCTGAATTTAGTAATTCAGGGCACAGGTCAGATGAAGTGTCTGCCTCCCTCAGCTATCAGCTAACCATAGCTGGTGGTTCACTGCTAAGGAAGCTGACCTCACCCTTCTGGTGGCAGAGGGCCTCAAGATAGCCATCGTTCATTTGGAGGAGAGAGGCACGGGGGTGAGGAAGCAAAGCAGCAAAGCCCATTGAGGAACTGTATTTCAGAAAGAAAGTTAAAAATTTACCTGTTCATGGCAAATGTATTGGAAGCCTATTAAGTTGTTGAGGGAATTGTATTGCCAGAGAAACAATGAATCTACACTAAAAAATTCCTTTGCTGAATTTTAAGGAACTCTTGGGACTGGTAGCAAGCAGATGCTGTCATTGCACCAAGCCTACTTCCTCGGCCTCTCCCGCGACACACATCCTGTGCCTCTGTCTCTCTGCTCTGGGGGACTTTGCTGCCTGCAGGACTTCTTGGAATTAATGCCCCAGGAATGACCCTAAATCAAGGATGGGCAGGAGTTTCTGCACCTCTCATGGAAATCACGTTCCACAATCTCTTGGAGGGTCCCTAGAGATTTTTAGCTCCAGTTTCTCTACGAAAGTCTCTCCGGTGGCCACCTACTCATAAATGCTCCCTTTACCAACTTTCCTTCCTTCCATGTCTGACTATTCCACTCGTCTACTGTGCTGCTTGAGGTCCCCTCTCGGATAAAGTACCTGTACCTACACCCTTGAGCAAGGGTCTCGTTTTCAGGGGATACATTAAGACAGATTTCCGCCTTCCATGAATAGCAGGCAGGGCTTCAAGAGGACGCATTGGGGAACAGCTCCGTCAGTTGTTGCCAAGGAGGACAAGGGGGAAGAACGGGTTTCCCAGTTGATGGAGATCAACTGACAAAGAAGTCCTCCCAGTGAAGAGAACCAAAGGCAAATGAAGGGATTGCCCCATCTTTTTAGCAGAACTTTGGGACTGGAAACGACCATCGGGGACGACTCTCTGATTCCTGTTCTCCTTCTTTCTAAAGGAGTGTATATTGCAGTTACCCTGCCCCTGTTCCATCAGAGTAGGGGACCGTGCCTTATCAGGAACTGATAACTTATCTTCTTGGTTCATATACAGCAGCAACTAGACTAGTCACATCCAGCCTTGGGGAAAGGGCTGTGCTTGCCCAGAGATGCAGGATTCTGTGCATCATGCAGTGACCAGAAGATACTGGGGGAGGAACACTGAAATGGGTATTCAATTACCAGAATGGGAATCTGTGTAACAGACTAATTGGACGTTCATCAATCTTGTTTTGTTCTCCTAAGCACAAAAGAAAAAGACATTTTTAATCTCCCTTGAGATTATTTAGGGGCCACAGAATGTGGGCAAATACGATGTGTGCGGCTTCCAGCGCTGGCAGTAAAACCTCCTGTATCATTGCCCATGTTCTCTCTTTCCTTTCCTTGGGGAAAATGGAGGATGGTAGCATAACAACAATGGAAGGAACCTTTATCCCATAGCCACTACTCAGAGGAGGCCTGCCTAGGGAAGTTCCCCAACTTTTTTGGACTGAAATGAGCAACGAGTAAACATTTATTTTGTTAAGCCACTGTGATTTGGGGAGCTAGCATAACTCATGAAGACTCAGAGACATACATATTAACGTATTTATTCTTCTCTTGTTCTAAGACCTGTTTAGAACATGCTTCGATGGGGAAGAAGGCAGCTAGGTCATGATGGGATCAGTGAACACTTAGCAAGGGAGGGACTGCTTATGACAGAGACCAGAGGGTACTAAAAATAGACCATACTTTTCTGCCTGGAAGTGACTTTGGTTCTCCACTAGCTTCTATAGCACTCTACGTGGTGTGTGTGTGTGTGTGTGTGTGTGTGTACCTATAGTATCTACACTCACGAGGAGGACCCAGATGGAGTCAGCCGCAGGTAGTGGAGTAGACCACGGCTTCCTTTCTACCTCCCCATGTAGTGACCCCTTTGTTGTCTTTTTTTGCCTGCTACCAATCCCTTCTTATTTCACCTTCAAACCTGTGCTGTTTATGACATCCATGCTCTTAAGTATAGATAGTCAGGGTTGCTCCCATGCATCTGGCTGGCTGGGCAGGCTCTGCAAGCAAGTGAAGGATTCAAAGATAGGGAAGGATCATTCTGAGTCAAGAATTTCTCTCATTCCCAGCTGACTATCAGCAAATTCTTGCAAACATGTCCCTTTTTTTCCCCAGAAACATTTACATTTCAAGTGGAATGTCCAGAGGACTTTCATAGTTTCAAGAAAGTCATTTTGTTTAATTTAAAACATGTTATTTTAACAGGTACTATATAGCACTACATTCACATGGTTCAAAATAAAAACAATACACAGCAAGAAGAATTTGTATATATGCTATATCAACTCCTCCAAGTGAACACTTTTACAAGTCTCTGATATAAAAACCAACCTTTAATGACAAAATTCCAGGTGCCAGTAGCTGCTTGGGAAATATTTTAAGACAGAAAACGTTCTCTTCAAATTATACACTTTCACAGTGTTGTGGTCATCGGTTCCAACTACTACAAAACGGTCTTGAAATTGAGAGACAGACATTGAGAAGCTGTCTCAATCCTGCACCCCACAAAAGACCAACTGCTTGATTTCCATACTATTAGATGAAAATAGTTTAATGTAAGCTTTTTGTTGTTGAGCTAAACATCTAAACATTAACTCATAGCAAATTTTAATTCTGAGTAATTTAATCTTTGTAACAAAGGTTTACATAGTTATCTTACCCCTTCTCTTCAGACGTATTTCCTATCCTCTTGCTGGTATCCAGGAACAAATATGCTATAGCGATCATATAGGTAATAATATCACAGCCCTGCTGTGTTTCCCCAGTGTGAATGCAATCAGCTGCACCAGACTTCCTAAATTTCTTTCCTATAGATTTTTCCTATTACTTTTCTCCAAGGCAACAGCCCCAGAAATTTAACCCCTTTTTTATATAGAAAAACCAATTTGATTTGAATATAAAACCCTGAATAAATTTACTCTTAAAGACATATTTGATATTATCTTCTCTTTGAATTTCATTCTGTGTGATAGTTTCATTCCAAATTATAAGTAGTAAAAAAAAAAACATGAAAATGAAGTTCTGGATGTTAAATACTAACCATGTGTTTGGGATGGTTGGAGGGGAAGTCAGGATCTTGGGGCTTTTGGATCTGTACGACAACAGATGTAAAGATCAAAAAGGGAAAATTAGGAGTACGAATGTAGGGAAAATACTTTGAAGTGTAAGTGTTTTTTACCAGAGGAAACCAATTTTCCCAATTTACTCACATAATGCTGGGGCAAATAAACCCTCGGCATACATGAGCTGATGCTGAAACACTGGTAAACAGACCAGCAGATGGGAGAGTGTGCTGGCCATCTTTTGCCTCCTCATTCTCTTTTACTGTAAGAGGAGCATACAAAACAACAAAACGAAGAGCAATAAACAAAAACAAAAACAAAGGGCGGGGGGTGCTGGGTGACTCAGTTGGTTAAGCATCTGCCTTCAGCTCAGGTCATGATGGAGCCCGGTGTTGGGCTCCTTGCTCAGTGTGGAGCCTGCTTCTCCCTCTCCCTCTGCCCCTCCCCCTGCTTGAGTGCTCACTCTCTCTCTAATAAATAAAATCTTAAAAAATATATAAATAAATGTATAGTTTAGTGGGTTTTAGTATAAAAAGCAAACAAACCGGGATCCCTGGGTGGCACAGCGGTTTGGCGCCTGCCTTTGGCCCAGGGCGCGATCCTGGAGACCCGGGATCGAATCCCACGTCGGGCTCCTGGTGCATGGAGCCTGCTTCTCTCCTCTGCCTGTGTCTCTGCCTCTCTCTCTCTCTCTCTCTCTCTCTTTGTGACTATCATAAATACATAAAAATTAAAAAAAAAAAGCAAACAAACCAAAAGCAACAGGATTTGAGAAGATTACTCGGGACTACTTAGAATTCTGAGTCCAAGGACAAAGGGAGCCTCCTGAAGAACTCTAGGCATACGGCGGATTCATCAGCATCTCTAAATCTCTAGGCTTCCTCATGAATTCAGTATGTTATGGAAGTATACATTTGAGAGATTATGCTTCCTGTCGGAAGAAAGACATTTAAATTCATTTATGGTTTAGCTCTTATGACTGTTGCACAAAATTTTTAGCAATTTTGTTAGTGCCTTTATTTAATGAG
Organism: Canis lupus dingo; assembly: GCF_003254725.2. Taxonomy (NCBI): domain Eukaryota; kingdom Metazoa; phylum Chordata; class Mammalia; order Carnivora; family Canidae; genus Canis; species Canis lupus. The sequence goes on from NC_064245.1 coordinate 4,496,327, forward strand.
TGATAATAATGATCTGGAGATCTTCAAAGGTTGCCTGACCTAAGAAACCCTAGGGAGTCTGAGGGCAAGAGGATCATGTGGTTTTTAGAGCCCTTTGCTTTTCATTTTTGATTTTTTAAAAAGAGGTTTTGGGATCATCTGTTTCCGCTGGCTTTTCATGAACGGCTGGACAACTTTGCCTCTTCCTTTGGTATATGTGTTCTGATGATCTCAATGAGCAACATGTTGGACTCTGTGAATTTGCTTCCATATGGAACAAGTTAGCAGCTATTTAATTTCTAAAAATGTTTATGAAGTCCACAGCCCATTGTTATTTTTAGAGAGGCTTGTTCAGATCTTTGCCAGACAGTTATTTCAAGACTCCAGAGATTCTTTATGAAACTTCCCCAGAAAACACACCACATTAAAGCTACACTGAGTTATTGTAAAGATTAAAATAAAGGTATCGATTCCTTGTCTCATTCTACATTAATTCTCTTCTAATAGGAGTTATTTTGTATTTAGCCACAAGACAAAGAGAATTTCTTTAAAACGAGAACATTTGTCTATAAGCTTACGTGATTTTATAATCAATGAGTGAACTGTATTCATAATTGACAAAAAAAATATATGATGGTTTTAGGAATCTTGCAAGTCCATAGATAAACTTAAAAAACAACAAAGGTGATTTAATGCCTCTGTTCTTAGCATGTAAACCGAGCCTTGGAGACAATATTTCACTTATGTTGTTTCCAGGTTTCCAATATCATGGTCCTTAGGTGATTTAATTTTTCTTCTTGGCCTATTACCTCAGAGTTGCCCATTTATTCAAGGATTTGGCACTCTTTAGTATTCCGCCTTCATCACTCCTTCTGAACGCTTCTTGTGGTTGAATGTTGAACACTCACAAAAGCTGAGAGGTATTTAAATGTGAAAATGAATTCTTTTAATTAGATTTACTCTTTTTAATCAAGGATGCAAAATACTGTGTCTTGTTCTCAATGAAATTTAGGGGATGAAGTTGAGAAAATGTCAAAGTAAATGCATCTGTTTCTCACTATTGGAAAATCTGCCTCTCTCTTGAATTGTTCTTATTTGATAACGTTCTTCGCATTACATGATGGCTTAGTAGTGGCTGTAAGGAAATATGTGAATCAAACATGCCAGGCTGGTGGCATTAGAGAATTGTGAACGATACTTTTTTTTTTTTTTTGTGAACGATACTTATCTCTGGGTGGCAAGTTAGGGTAAAACAATTGTGGAAAAAGGAAAAGCCCTGAGAAAGGAAGTGGGAAAGGAAAATGATTCATGTAGGGAAGTATAATGTGGCGCCTGATAATTTTGGAGTTTTAGGGACTTTAATAATTTTTTATACACAGTGCCTGCTGCGGAAGATACCATAGGTGAAATAGTAAAATGCAAGCTCTTTTTTTTCACCTTTTTAAAGCTGGTAGAGATTCAATGAAGATTTTTTTCTTAAACATTAATTTTAAAATAAAATGAATTTGTCAGTCTCAGGAACCAGTCTCTCTCTCTAAGATGAAAAATAATTTTGTTTTGATTTATGCATTTAATATTTCACACTGGAAATGTAAAACTACAGCAGTTATTTTATAGTGACTGAGATCAGGAAATATGGAGGTAATTCATTATATTTATTATTTTTCTTTATAAAACTATAAATCAATGTTATTGAAAATTAAATGTATGGTCTACTGTGAGGGCATTTTTGAGGTATAACAGTACTTTCTATAAAGCTTTCTAGGATCTGACACAAACTTGAATTATTCATAAAAGCCTTGGATTTTCCTTCAACCTAATCAAATTAATAAAACAATTTCAATTCCAAAAGCTATTAATGCTCTGTGGAAGAGAGCAAAAAGCATGCATTTATCTTCGGTTTCTTTTTGAATTTTGTATACTTCTGGGAATTACCAAGACCAAAAAAGTAGATTAAAAAAAAAAAAAGGGCAGAGTACTGAGTGTTATCATTGTTACTTGGCTGTATAATACAGTGGTGTGATAATTTCTGTTCTTCCATTATCACTGTACTTCCAGGGAAGACTATTGCTTGTAGTCCCCCAGAGGATCTTTTGAACTCCTTCTTTAAGGAAAAAGATAGAGACAGAGGCAGTCTAGTTTTTAAGATTGATTACCATCCTATATCCAAAATATTCTGAAGACCCTTGTAAAATGGAATCATAAAATGTGATAAGACAAACCAAAACAGCAGCTATATAAAACAAATGTAGAAAGGAACAGAGGTGCTATGTCACTGGGTATAATAGATAAATTCTTTAGTTGGTCACTGAACTGAATGGATTTGAAATTTTTTGGCATTTAAGGCAAGAGGGGATAAGTTGATTACCTAATCTTCATTGTCTAATCCATAAGCAAGCATAGCTATTAGTCTATGGAGAAAAAACTTAGTTCAGGATCTAAATTCAAAGAGAATTTTTTTTGTGTGTGGATCCTTGTATGGGGACTTTAATAATAAAGTAAATGTCTTCAACTCTAGCTTCATCTTATAGAAACGTTGTTCAAATTAACCCTTCTGGAATCAGTCCTCTTTGAAGGCTGAGGATATGATATGAAGCCATTACTCAAGAGGGCATTCCTAAGGGAGGCAGATAATAAAGTATACGTGTTCTAGTTGTTGAAGATCTGGCTTGATACAGGCACAGAGCTGGGGAAATCTGGAAAAGGAAGTGCTTTCAAGTCTCCTGGGCAGTCTCTCTCAAATTTCAGATGCCTTAAGCAGGCCGTTAGTAAGTGCTGGATCACAGTCAATTTCAGGATACAATTCTGAACCAGAAACCCAGAGATGGGAGTGAGGCACACCTGTTCTGTTATGAAAGTCCAGCTTACGTTCTCACCCACTCAGAAAGCACTGCGTGCTTTAGCAGAGTCATGGGCAGCTACGATGCTTGAGGATAGGGCCAGTATATTTTCCAAATCTTACTATTTGCCTCGCTAGTGTAACCACAGAGCATGATAGATTTGAATTATCCGGAAAATGTTTATACTACCTGTGGAAAGTCCAGTTTCTAAGCAGAACTACATTTTGATAACCTCGCCAGCAAGAGGTAGCTGCGAAATACGCATAACCTACCTAAATCTGTTGAATGGTATTATCTGAAAATGTCTTTAAAATGTTAGAAGATGCCTACCAGATGTTACCAATTTTGATGTAAATGAGACCAAGTGGCTCCTTTTGATTTTTATGAACTGATGAGTCCAATGCTTAAGGCCTTATTCATCAACAAAGAAAATTCAACTGTGTTTGGCTAACATAGAGAAGGATGTTTGGCATCTTGTTTGCTCTAGCAGGAGGGACTGCAGTTTTCATTGAATGGTTCTCCCATATTGTGTAGGTAAAAAAAAAAAAAAAAAAAAAAAAAAAGGCAGTGAGGCCAGGATGCAGCACTTTGTAGACCAATTTCAAATTAGACAACTGGTCGCTTTGCTATCCATATGTCTGCTTGTACACTCAGAGTCTAATGGTCATATCAAGTTTGGGCTGTTTGTCCTATAGGCTGAAAAAAGATGGGTGAGCTAAGAGGGCCGAGGTCAAGATACTGGAAGCTGAATAACGGTGCTAGCGATCAGTCTGTGGCTTAGAGCTGCAAGGACATTGTTTAACAGATCAAGCAGTTGAAATCAAGAATGCAAAGAGCATCGTCTATTTGTAAAAGTTGGCTATTCTGTGATGCCTGGGGGGTGCAGTTGGTTAAGCATTCAACTCTTAAAGATTTTATTTATTCATGAGAGACACAGAGAGAGAGAGAGAGAGAGAGAGAGGCAGAGACACAGGCAGAGGGAGAAGCAGGCTCCCCCCAAGGAGCCCAATGTGGATCTCCATCCTGGGACTCCAGGATCATTCCCTGGGCCGAAGGGAGGCGCTCAACCGCTGAGCCACCCAGGCGTCCCAGCTGTGTGAATTTAAATGGAGATTTATGCTTCTATTAATTCTTTGTCAATAGTCAAATTATAAATAACCATTTCTCCAAATTTTCATTCTTTTCCTCTATGCGTGAATCCAAAGCTTCTCTTTGAAATCTTATGTTTTATGAAATATTTGTGAATAAATATTTTTAGCATGTTATATAATACATCTTACGTATTATATATATGTATTTACAGATTCTGAAAATTTTTTGAATATAGAAATAAAAGAGGAAAATGACTAAAAAGAAGTGTGCTAGGTTCCTAGGGCTGCCATAACGAAGTACCGCAAAGTAGGTGGCTTTAAACAATAAAAATTTTTTCTTTCACAGTTCTGGAAGCTAAATTTTGAAATCGAGGTGATGACAGGGTTATGATCTCTGTGCTCTCCAGGGGAAGATCCTACCTTGCCTCTTCTCACTCTTTGGAGGCTGAGGTGTTCCTGGGCTTGTGGCTGTATCACTCTAGTCTCTGCTTTGGTCTTCACATGGTCATCTTCCTTTAGTCCGTCTTCCTTCTCCTCTTACAAAAATAGCAGCGGTAGTAGTGTAAGGGCCCTCCCTGCTCCAGCATGACCTCATCTTAACCTAACTAATTACATCTGCAACCACTCTACTTCCAGATAGGCCATATTCTGAGGTACTAGGGGTTAGAGCTTCCAAGTATCTTTTGGGGGGACATAATTCAACCCATAACACTTGTTTGGTGAGGGTGTCAATCTTGATAGAATCAAGAGTCATGTAAAGCCAACCCTTTGTTTTCCCAGATAAATAAAATAAAATAGAATAAAATAAAATAAAATAAAATAAAAGCCTCAGTTATTTCTCTATTATCTGTGACTTGAAAAAGAAAAGACAGAGGTTAAAGAACTGATGAAATCTTGCTTTTAACCTGACTTCACTGTGCCATAACCTCATATCTCACCTACCCAATTATGGAGTCCGACTCAGCAGTAATGATTTTGGAAATCAAAATGTATTTAAGGGGGAAAGACACAATTTCAGCTGAGGCCAGAGTACCAACTTAAAGAATAAAACTAAAATAAATAATGATATTAGTTGAGCATTAATGCTGATGTCCCTCAGATAGCCCAGAGGATGCCATTTATGGTATAAAGTTACAGAGAATCAGTTTTAGCAGCTATTTTCATCAAAGTTTCAAACATTTATATCCACAGAAAGAGCCCATGGGAAAATGATTTTCTGATCTAAATTTTCTTTGCGTGGAAGGAGATGTAGATTCACCACTCATTAGTTTAATGACCTTGGTAAATAAGCCCATTAATCTTTGAATTTTTCTGCATTTGTAAAACAAGAATACTAGTAACTTATCCGTTAATTTAATAGGGCATTTTAATATAAAAGCCAGTTATACACTGTAATGTTATATCTACAAATGTAAGAATTTAGTTTTGGACAGTGTCTTCATGAAGCCTTTAAGAGGCACTATGACATAGCACTTATGAGCATAGGACCAGAGTGAGGCTGATTAGGATAGAATTTCAGCTCTATGATATCTAAGGTGTGATTTGGATCTCTCAGTGACTCTGTTTACTTGTCTGTAAAATGAGGATGATAGTATTTATTTTCCAGGTTGTTGAGAAGATTATAGAAATTAATAAAATAAATGTGAAGTAAGTAGGATAGTGCTTGCTATGTAGTAAACACTCAATAAATGTAAACTGAGGATGATGATTACCATAAACTCTGGCATTCAGGTCTCCCCAGTGAGTGCTTGGAACATATATGATTTAGAAGACAATGAAATTGGTTCCAGAAGTACAGGATGTTAGTTTATATATACAACATAACATATCTATGCACACAAACACACACACACAGTCCATATAGGTAGCTATTGGGTTCAGAGGTATATAGGTGGTGTGGAGTGGAGAATGGAACCTGAGAAAGTTCACATAGGATTGGACAAAGATGAGAGTGTAGAAGTGACCTGAGAAGAGTAAAAAAAGGCTGAAAACAGTCACTGTGGTGAGTGACTAAAAAATTAAAGGACAAATAAAATATTGCTTTAAAAAATTATAGGGGGGATCCCTGGGTGGTTCAGTGGTTGAGCGCCTGCCTTTGGCCCAGGGCACAATCCTGGAGTCCTGAGATTGAGTTCTGCATCCAACTCCCTGCATGGAGCCTGCTTCTCTCTCTGCCTGGGTCTCTGCGTCTCTCTCTCTCTCTCTCTCTCATTGTGTCTCTCATGAATAAATAAATAAAATCTTAAAAAAAAATTAAAAAAACTATAGGAATATTGTGGGCCTAGCTAAGGCTGAGCTTATGGCACTCCAGATACAGTAGCCCCAATCATTTTGGGGGGTTTTAGAACTGCTGTCTGGCTTAGCTTACCTGGAAGAGTGCAATGAGAGAAGAAATAGCCTCCATATGTTAATTGTGAGCCTAAGGCCTTTAGCTTTAGAAACACAAATAGGGTTTTTTAGTGAAACTGTCAAAAAAATTTTTTTTTATTCTTTGAATCCCACACTTAATTTGTGACTCTTGTTGAGCTTAAGGGTTAATAATCATTTGATTAATCAGTAAGGTGAAATTGTTTAAACAGATCTGTGTGGGGAAGGTCATTTTCTATTGTAAGTGGGACATAATCCAATTGAAACCAGCTTAAGCAAAGGGAAATGACTGAATTTATTGCCCAAATAATGTCAATGGCTTCTCTCCATCTCTTAGCTTTGCCTCTTCTCTGCTGCCTTCTTTCTCAGTTCTGGCAGTGGCCAAAGAGCTGCATGGATTTCAGAATCTTCATCATTTTAGGATCAATCTGGCAGAAAAAGAATTTTACCAGGCAGCTCCCACAACAGGTCTAAATCTCACTGAGACCGCAGTTTCGGTCACATCCTATCCTTAAATCTATGGTTATGACCAGGAATGGCTGTGACCAGGGACGCAGTGGAAGCAGGGAGGCTGGACGTTGGTGAAGCAAGTGCTGAATACTCTTTGAAGGCCAGAGCATCTTAAATAGTTGCCTAAAAAATGCCCTTGCTATAACTAGGGCTTGAATTTTAAGAAAACTGTATAGAATGGAAGTACAGATGTTATTCCGGGTAAATACAGGGAGATGATGTACTTTGAGTTATTCCAAATAAAATTCTTTGTTAAGTCAACTAAGCTACTGTTTTTGATAGTTTAAGTGAAGTAATGAGTAGGGCAATGACCAGCTTTATTCCTTTTTTATTGAAGAATTTGGATTCAAGCTAGTCACAGAACTGAAAGGCTAATTTAGGTGACTGCTTCTTGTCTAAGAAGCAACTAAAGTTTGTTAATTTTTCTTCTCATTTTAATATGATGAATACAAATGTTTAAAATCCAGTTTTCAAGTGGTTTAAACATTAAAATTGGCTTTGATCTTTTAACATGTTTTTATCCTTAAATTTGTGTTATAGAGCTAATGTAATAGGAAGCAGATTACTTAAATTGAATTAAAAACTGGGCTTGACAGCTAGAAAGGAATAACTATGATTTAAATAAAAACAAAAGCTGTAGACATATATTTTTGTGACTACAATCTTTATAGAAACTCGCTTTGGTGTCTAAACACTTTATAAACTGTAATTTTAAAAAGCGACTACAATTACATTTACATAAAATATAATGAATACAAGGAAAGGGTATATAGTGCCAAATTTCCCTAAAAACAAAGGGGTTTTACTATATCACTTTTCTTTTGAGAAAAAGAAGCCTTAAATGTAAGAATATTAGATAGCTGGAAAAATGTAACAGAAACCTTAAAATTAGGCCAATGTAACTAGTTTTCCTAGTTCTTCCCTGCAAGGGAAAAACCCAGCAACATATTGAAATATATTTGAAGAAATCACAAAGCTAGATATTGCATTGATCTATGAGGCACTGCCAGCAAAAATATGTCCAAAAACACCATGAGAATCATCTATTAATGTAATAGTTTACTTTGTGTTCTACAAATCTAAATGTTCCACTGTATTTTGATATGTTTATTTATATGAATTATAGTAACTTAAGGACACTTGAAAAGTTAGATGGCTTAAGGATTTTAAAAATGGAGAGATGTCTTTGACTTGTATCAGAAATTGTGTTACTGATTATTTCAAACTGAGGTGTAGGAACTTAGAGAACTCTTTGAGAGAAAGAACTGTTCTTCTTACATGACATTCAAGGTAAGATGTGTGTTGCTTAGTGTTCGAGAACAGCAACTGTAAGGATGCCAGATACAATGCCTGTATTACTTAATTGTTGGCCCACCAACTAACATTCACTGGCAACCTACCCTCTATTGTACTATGACTTGGTGTCTGCCTGAGGACAACAGTCTGGTTCAGGGCTGACCAGACTGAGGTGGGTGGTGTTTTCCTAGCAGAGCTGGTTTGGCCCAGCTAGCTACTCCAGCAAAAATGTATTGTGGGAATCAGTTTGTTCTCTCACAGTGAGGGAAATTTTCCAGCCAATACATTTGATTGTTCTTGTGTGAATGGCGCCAAGTATTAGAAGGGGAGAAATGACATAAGTTTATGTGAAACCGGCTCCTGCCTGTTTCGGCTGGACACACCCAGTTCAGAATGCTGTGAATGTGAGTTACCCAGGGTTTGGGAGAGAGGGCAACGCAGACAGTAATACCACATGGCCACGGAAGCTGTTAAAATACTGAATTCCTTCTGTACCAGCTTGTAAGTAGCCACTGTCTGAGTAGCCTTCCTCACCCCCAACCCCTGGCCATCTTCCCCTAGACCCAGGACCCCCAGCTAGACCTCTCCAAGGCCTACAGCAAGCAAAGGCCATTACTTACTGGCAGAGCAGAGGGCCTCTCTAGTGCTGTGGGCAGTACCTGGTCTGATGGGCCGCTGTCTGTGTGCTTCTGGTTCTTGACTCTACTATCACCTTGATAAAGAGCTAGTGAAATGTCATTTCACCACATCAGTTGAAGGCCAAAAACCAAAAGCCTCAGGACAACGACCGTGATCAAAACAGAGGCAAGAGCCCCTGGAAGGAAACCAAGTGGGCCTCAGATCCTCATGCTTCTTTAAGGACTGCCTGGATATTAAATGTGATGTAGTTTGTCCTTCCTCGTTCTTTTCTGCCTCCACTTTTAGAACTGGCTCCGTTTATAATTCTCCTTAGGACTTTAAGGCAGTCGCTCTCAAGTTCCATGGTGGAGCATTTCTGCTAATGAGCATATGCCGGAAATGTGTGGGTAGGATGATAACAACCCACCCACTTTTAAGCTTATTTTAGAAGATACAATCATTAGAAAATGAAAATTAATTAATGAGCAAATTAAGGCAAATGCCAAATATCATGGATTAGAATTTTCTATATTTCGTTTTATGTTTCATCTAGAATCTTTTAAAAACCTAAATTATGTTGTATCTCTGTTGGTTTAAAACCCTCTAGCGGCTCCTCATTGCTCTGAGAATAAAATCCTCATCCTTATGACTTACAAGCCTCTCTGATTTGGCGATGGCTTTTCTCTCTGATCTGATCTCCAATGGTTCTTCCTCATTCTCACTCTGCATCTGGCACACTCGCCTTACAAAGATATGCTAAGCTGATCCCTTGCCTCGGGGCCTTTGTACTTGTGGCTCCTTTTGTTCCAAATGTCTTCCATGTGATACTGTCTCTCGTCCCATTCTTATCTCCTTAGAGAGCTATTTCCTGAGTGTACTAAATGATATTGCCCTCCTTTCAGGCACTCTGATTTTTCCATAGTTCTAACCACTAACAGAAATAATTTCATGGGGTGTCTAGGTGGTTCAGTGGGTTAAGTGTCTGCCTTTGGCTCAGGTCTTGATCTCAGGGTCCTGGGATCAAGCCCTGCATCAGGCTCCTGGCTCAGTGGGAAGCTAGATTTTTCCTCTCCCTCTGCCTCCGCCCCGCTGTTCATGCTCTCTCTCTCTCTCAAATAAATAAATACAATCTTCAATTAAAAAAGGAAAGAATTTCATTATTTGTTTATGGTCTGTCTCCCTCCTCGAGAATGTGAGTTATGTGAGTACAGGAACTTCTTCTGGCCTATTCACCAATGGAGCCCAGTAGCTCAAAGAATGAGAAGTCGTGAAGTGTAGAAGAGGCAACATAGAGTAGTGGTTCATATGCAGGCTCTGGAGCCAGAAAACTGTATTAGAAACTCACTTCTGGAAAAAAGAAAGAAAGAAAGAAAGAAAGAAAGAAAGAAAGAAAGAAAGAAAGAAAGAAAGAAAGAAAGAAAGAAAGAAAGAAAGAAAGAAAGAAGAAGAAAGAAACTCACTTCTAGGGGTGTCTGGGTGGCTTGGCTGGTTAGCCATGATCCCAGGCACCACACAGGGCCCCTTGCTCAGCCAGGAGTCTGCTTCTCCCTCTCCCTCTGCCCCTACTCCCTGCTTGTATGCTCTCTCTCTCTTAAGTAAATGAATAAAATCTTAAAAGAAAGAAAAAGAAACTCATTTCTACTACCTAACTGCTGAATCACTTTAGGAAACAACAGCATCCATGCTATAGTGTTCTTGTGAAAGTTAAATGAACTAATAAATTAAAAAATTCACTTAGAACAGAGTCTGGCACGTAAGGAACACTATAAATATTTGATAGTTTTATTTTTTATTTTTTCATTAGAATATAAGCTCCATAAGGGCTGGATTTTGCTGTTTTGTGTATTGACCAGTCCTTAGCACCTATTGTTGTCACTCAAAAATTAATGTTGAGAAAACTGTTAAAACTATCCTTTTTAAAAAATTATGTTAACCATAGGAATTAGAGAAGAAGCATTTCTAATTTTCTTTATCATTTCCTCCACATCTGTAATCACACAACACCATGGTTAAATACTGGGTTTACTTAAGCCTGGAATTTCCCAGTTCTGGTGACTGCAGTGCCCATAACAGATCCAATTTGTTAATTGATGATAGTACTCCTTCTTCCTTAGCCTGACTGGACCTTAGACATTTCCGTCAAACCAGTGTTTCAGGATGATGACGCCAATAAAGAGCAAAACCCAGTTACTCTCCTAAGGGATAGGGAATGTATGTGTTGTAAGAGTGATACATATGGAGTTTGTTTCTATTCTATGTTCATCTGAAAGACTTACCTGTTCCTGTTTTCTACTGGCCACTCAGAATGATGGGGATAAGAGAAATAAAGAATTCTATTTCTGATTTCTTCCCAGGACACCAAGGTACTTTGATTTATTTTTTAGGGGTTGAGGTGTGCTCAGATCACAGGTAAGAAGAATATGAGAAATTAAATCTCACTGCTTAAAAAAATGTTCTTCACCTGACTAGTAGCAGCAGAAGAGGTGTGAATGTGAATTCACTCTACACTCCTTAGGTGTTAACATTGCCTAAATATGAAAATTAAGTAGCATTGGCTTCTCTCACTTAAAAAAAAATAAAACAAAATAAATGATGTATATATGGAAAATCTCACAGACACTGATAAGGTTATGGCAAACATTCACAGAAGAAACAGAAGAAAGCAACTACTGTTTGAAAGTCTTAATTTTCTTTACAATTTAGTGAGATTTCATTTATAATATTGAAGTTGCATTCACATTTATTTTTCACTTTCTGACCCAGGGATCATTTAAATTGGTTGGCTGGAGCTTGGCCTTAATGAGATCATAGTCAGGGGGTTCAGTTCCCCATCTTCCTGTCAGAATTAGTTAGATCAACACAAGAGAAGGCTGTTCTGTGATCACTGAATCTACCATGATTCTGGTTATTTATACCATGTGTGTGGCCAGTTATTTATAAAGTAGGGGCTTCATTCCTGCACTCGAGTCAACAATATTTACTAAACTCTATTACTATTCCCTTAATTCTAAAATATGACCAATGAAAAGGTACACCATTACTTTAATATTAGGAGTAAAAGAAACCTTATTTCATTAAGCAAACCCATGGATTATAATATGTATAGAAACTTAAAATACAAGAAAATATATTGTCTTAGAATTTGGAAAATATTGTTTGGAGCATCATCCCTTGCCATTACAAGAAAACAACATAAAAGTATGTAATTAGTACTTTTTATGGATACACCTGTAATTTAATGGATATTTTATTAGCTCTAAAGCTCATTTTCTCTCTGAGATTAAACCGCTTGCCCTATATACTGAGATACATATATATCTACGTATGTTATTTTAAAAATATAATGTATTATATCTGTATATAACTACTTATAAAAGATATAAAAGATTTAAAAGATATATGTAATACATATAATATAGATACATAATAATAATATGACAATATAGTATAACATTAAATATATTTATGTATAGCTACTTATAAAATATAACTATATATTATAAATGTTAGATATATAATTATATTATTCTATTTTTTAAAGATTTTTTTAAAAATTATTTATTCATAAGAGACACAGAGAAAGAGAGGCAGAGACACAGGCAGAGGGAGAAGCAGGCTCCTTGTGCGGAGCCCTATGTGGGACTTGATCCCGGGACCCCAGGATCACAACCTGAGCCAAAGGGAGGCGTTCAACCACTGAGCCACCTAGACATCCCTAATTATACTATTTTATATATAACTAAAATACATAGAGTAATATAAAAATATTCATACATATATGAATAAGTATGCAAAAATAAAAATATATATTTTATTGTTTATTCATATCATTTGTACATTTGTTCAGCAATTATCCGTGGAGCACCAATTACTGTCGAAATATAGTATAAATATTCAAAGATTCTATAAGGTCCCTGTTTTTATGAAATAGTATGGGAGAAACATTCAATATAAAATTAAAATAAAAAATAGTGATAAGGCCACAAACTGTAAAACAGAATCATCCATTAACAAGTGTCTGGGAAGAGAAGCAGTCTACTTTGGTCAAGGAAACCTCTGGGAAGGTTATGGTTGAGCTAAGATCCTGAAGATGAGATGCAGCAAGCAACAAGTAACCATGGGGCAGAGTATTTCAGGAAAACAGAGCAGCATTCCAAGGTGGAAAGGAAACTGATGTATTTGAACAACAGCTACAATGACAACTAAAGCCAAAGAGTCTGGAGCTGGAGACCAAGGAGGAGATGATATGATATGAGCTCAGAATGGTAGGAAGGATAGTGATGGTAGAGTGGCTTGTAGGCTATGGTAAATAATTTTTATTTTATTCTGTGATCAGTGGGGGAACTTTGGGGGAATAAACAGCATCACAAGTGTGTTTTGCTTTACATTAAAAAACATTTTTTTGATAGTTACGTCTGTCCTAAAAGGGTCAGGAAATAAAGGTGGGGAGGCCAGTTAAGAGGTTACTGGATGATAGAGATGATGGTAGCTTGACAAGTATGAGAGCAGTGATGACAGGTAACACTGGACAGATTCAGAATGTTCTGGAGATAGAAGTGTTGGAACTTGATTATGGACTGTTTCTGGAGAGGGGAAAAAAGAAGCAAGTACAATCTGACTTAATCAACAAGGTGGGTTGATGCTACTTTCTGAAATTGGGAAAGAATAACTTATTGGCAGCAGGGAGAAGTCAGGTCTTCCGTTTTGACCATGATAGTCTTGAGAAAAGCCCATGACACTTTTAAATAGAGATACCATTAGTCAAAGAAACAACATAGAGCAAGCTGATAACATAAAAATATTAGTTTTATGTCACTTTTGAAGATGTGTTATATTTAAAATGAAGAGACTAAGGTTATCGAGACTCAGAATTATGTAGCAAGTTGATCCTGGAAAACCATCATGTCTGATCTCTGAATTTTTGTCTTTAATAATAGTTCAGTGAGGAGTACTGTTCTATATTGAGGGGGCATTATACGGTAAGACACATTTTAAAGATATATTTTAAGAAATGTTTATAATATACTAGTAGGAAATTACAGAAGGCAAGATTTCTTTCTGTAATTATGGTATTTGAGCTACAGTCTGCAGACCAAAGGGCATTCCAAGTACTGAATCCAAGATAACTAAAAAATGATGGGCAACAATATAACAGATTCTATTCTGGCAAATATTCATTCGCAAGAGTACATGATACATGATAAATTGTTTCTAAAACATGTTAGATTCTGATCCAGACAGAGTATACCACATTCTTTGGAGTTCTTGCAGGTGTATTATATCTTGTTACCTATTTAGAATAACGAACCACAAGGTTCAGTGACATGGTCTTGTTTACAACACCACAAATATGAGGTTTTCAGACTTATGTAACTGGGGATACCAGAGCTTTTGTTTATATAGTGCTGTAAATGTACAGAAGATTTTATAATAGGTTGAACTGGGCCCCAAACCAAAAAAGAAGCCAATTATTATAATTCAGGTTCAATGGGAAGCTGTTTCTGCAATGAAGATGTGTGTGCAGATGGTGTGTTGGGAGTGGTCTTGGGAATGACACTTTTAAGGGGAAGGGTGAAGCCAAACTGTGTAGACGGAGAAGTTGAATTGCAACGAAGCTGTAACAGAGCCCTCAGGCAACCTCACGTGGAGCTATTAAGTCGGGATGACTCCTTTGAGATGCCTTGGACTGAGGCAAGCGATCCCACTTTTTTACCTGCTCGTTGATCAGTGAGTCAGTGTGTGTGTGTGTGACCACGGGTGAAGCAGCTTCCTACAGCTGGGGGCAGACCCCGAGGAGGGACTCAACTGTGGGCTGTTATCAGACAGTACAAGCAGCAGCGAGGAAATGAGTGGCTCGGTTGTGAAAGTGGTTGCTAGAGTCCACCATCTGTGCTACTCAGATCCATTTGCCTTGCATAATAGGTAGATCCTACCTCGCAAGGACTCCTCTAGGATTCCAGTTGATCTCTTTTCCTGGGATGTGTAAGATAAACTATAGCCAGCACCACAGCCTTGGGGCTGCAGCTGATATCATCTCCCTTCTCTACTACCCCTTCTAGATTTCTCTTAGCTTCAGCAGATAGCTCTGCTATTCTAAGGGGTTTGCGTGGTGGGTTGACTCAGATCTTAACTCTAGCATGGTCACCATGCCCTGCTGGGGTCATTGCTGGTATACTTGCCCGTTTATTTTCAAACAAATGACTCTGAGGAAAGTGACTCCTTTCCTTATTTGCTTATCACTTGCCTCAAGTAACCCAGAATGACTGGGTGGTGGCTTAAAATATGGTGGGAATCTTGCTATCTCTCCTCAGGGAAGCATTCTACTTCAATCAATTCCAGGCAAGATGAATTGCTTCCAACAACAGAGACCAACACTGAACTCTTGATAGGACACAGTCCCTTGAGGACACTTAACATTTTTTTAGTTGGAGATGTGTGTGCAGATGATGGTGTATTGGGAGTGGTCTTGGGAGTGACACTTTTAAGGGGTAGAGTGTAGCTGAACTGTGTAGACAGAGAAGTTGAATTGCAACGAAGTTGTAACAGAGCCCTCAGGCAACCTCACGTGGAACTCTTAAGTCGGGATGACTCTTCCAGGATGAAAGAGGTCCATTAGGTTAACTGTATTATACCACCTGTTCCAGCGTGGAGAGGTCCAGTGTAACTGACTTGCCACCATGTGATGTTTTATTTCTCCAAGAGAGGATGCCATAGCTGGGCTTGGTTGTGTTCTTTATTAGTGGCAGATTGTCCACTCAGGAGCAGAGTAACTAGATAAAACTTGGTGAGTGGGGAGTCCATGCTGTTTGGACCATTATATCCTTCATCCTTGCCAGTGGCTACTCGTATAAATACGGTTCCAGCTTTGGTGGTGGCAAATAGCACAGGCTGTGTAATATCCACCACTCAAGTCATCTCGTCTACTTTGTCGATTTGTGCCTCTACTGGGGTGGGTCATCTCTGATGGCCATTAACACAGGATCCAAAGACCCTTAGACTTTATACCTGATCCTATATCCACATATCTCTTTGCCTCTTTGTCCCTATCTGGACAGACTGAAAAGACTGAAACAGTCTTTTCCCTTCCAGGCTCCTGACCAACCAGCCAAGCCATGTGCTACTTTGGGTAATATACTTGCCTCAGGCCACTTCTTTTTTTTTTTTTTTTTTCATACAAAGTGATGACTAGCTCCATTGGGAGAATTTCCTCAATGATATCTTTCAGGGCCCCTCTGAAAGATAAGTGGTAGATCGTTTTTGTTTTGCGACTCCATACTACGCTAAATCATCCATGATATTCTCCACCATCAGCGGGCCCTCAGGGGACACCCTACTACTTCCCAAGCAGTCAGAGGGGTGAGATGAGGGAGAGACACTGTAGCAAGAGTGCTGGATGCCCTCTAAGGAGGTATGGAAAATAGGGCTGGCAGCAGGAGAAGTTGAACTTAAGACTCAGCTGCAAGAGAGCCCTTAGTAGACTCTGTAGGGGGTGGAAAGCTAGTATAACTTGTTAGATACATATTAAATCTCAAATTGAAGCCAGATGCTGGACCTTTATCCTCTTGTGTAGACCAGTCACTGGAAGTGGAATGCCCCTATGGAGAGAATGTAAAGCTTGGGTAAGGCACTTCCCTTCAGTTTATAGCAATTCCTGAAGTGGGGCTTAGCTGTGAGTTCTTCGAGCAATGCTCCAGATACCTGCAGGAGTGAGCGCCTAAGTCTTGAAGGGAGGGTCTTGGTGGCACACTAAAAATCAATTATAGCAACCCTAAACCAAGCACATTTTCCCAGGAGAGTTTCTAGCATCTGGAGAAATAAGATTTAAAAAAAAAAATACTGGACTGGTTGAAGCCAAAATAATATATAAGTAGCACTTTGAATTGGGGGACTATTGGGCATTCTGATCATCCCAGTAACTGGGCCTCGTACGGGCAAATGAGGTAAGCTGAAAGGCAGAAATGAAGATCAGAGTACTGGGGTCAGAATGAAATGTGTTATCTCTGTCCATCTGAAGTCTGATACATGTTCCTTCATTTTCAAACTCAGCAAAAAAGCACTGAGAGAGGCATCCCCATATGTGCAGCCACATGACACAAAAACCTGGCTACCATCTTCTGCATTAGTTTCGATCACCACACCCCGTGGGTAAGCACACTGTGATTTCTCTTGAACTTGCCCACTCCTCTTTACATATATAATGCCTTAGTTCAGGCTCTAATCAATTTTACCCGGCTCATAAAAACAGTTTGTTTCCTTGCCTTCAACCTCACAGCTTCCCTGAGCTTGCTTGCTTGCTTTTTCTCTTTTCTTTCTTTCTTTCTTTCTTTCTTTCTTTCTTTCTTTCTTTCTTTCTTTCTCTCTCTCTCTCTCTCTCTCTCTTTCTTTCTTTCTTTCTTTCTTTCTTCTTTTTCTTTCTTTCTTTTCTTTCTTTCTTTCTTTCTTTCTTTCTTTCTTTCTTTCTCTTTCTTTCTTTCTTTTTCTTTCTTTCTTTTTTTATACATTGTACTACTTTAGCTAGAATGATTTTTCTAGAAGGCAAATCTGATGATGTTATGGCCCTGTTTAAAATTCACGAATGGTTACTTATTGCTGTCTTCATAAATTCCAGTTCCTTAAATGGAATACGGTGCTTTCTGACCTAGTCTCTGCCTCATCCCATTGTATCTTCTCTTTACTCCTGCCTTGTTCCCTCTTGTGTTAGCCCTGTAAGTTTGGGGTTTTGCTCACACTCACTGTTCTCTGGGTCCTCTGGGCTTTCCCAGGCCTGTTGCCTTTGCCCGGAACCCTCCCTGGGAAGGCAGGGCAAGAGTTCCCCGAGTACATCCTCATCCTGGCTCCTGCAATCTGTGAACATGTTACCTTACATGGCAAAAGGGACTTTGCAGACGTGACTAAGTCAAGGATTTTAAGATGCAAAGAGTAGCTTGGATTACCCAGATGGGGCCAATGTGATCACAAGGTTTCTCATAGGAAGGAGGGTCAGAGTCAGGGAGAATAAAGTGATGAAGGAAAAGCAGAGATCAGGTGAGGTCATGGACAAGAAGGCTGTGGGACCAAGGAATGCTGTAGCCTCTAGAAGCATGAACGGATTTCCCCTTAGAGCCCCCAGAAACTACTGCTGATGCCTTGATTTTAGCCTAGGGAGACCCATTTCAGATTTCTGATTCCAGGTTGTAAAATAATAAATTTTTGTTATTTTAACCCACTAAATTTGCTGCTATTTCCTGAAGCACCAGTAGGAAACTAATACACTTCCCCTGTGGTTAAATCCTATTAATTGTTCAAGACTCAGCTGAAGCAACATTCTGGTATAGGAGATTCTCCTCTGTGTTCTGACAGCTAACACGACATGCCTTCTGTTCTTCGTAGTCATCTATTTATTGTGCTCCCCCACCTCCCTATCCCCCCTTTTCACCTCTCACACCTCCTTGAGAGCCATAACTGCATCTAGTGTTGCTTTGGTCCCATGTAGCAAAGTGTCCAGTGCACAGGCGTAGTGAGGTTGTGATGTGTCTTCTGCCACTGTCAACTTGTTCCTAGGATTCCTTCTACACTTTGAAGCCACCACGGCTGCCCGGCTGTAGGCCACTTGTTTTCTGTGTTGAGGGCTTTTGCTTGTTTGGGATTTGTGCAGGAAGAGAGAGTAGTTCATGCAAGTTAGCTCAGGTGAGCTTAGGCAGAGTGACGGGTCCTTTTGCAGAGGGTTCACGGGGTGCTCAGACAACTGCTGAACGGAGGTCCTCACTTCACCACATCACAAAGAATATTCCATAGGACTCTTCCACCTTTTGTGCTGTGTTCCTGAAATCTTGAGAGGTGGCCTTTAGGTTTCCATGAGACCCTTGGCACTGGCCAGAGTAGCTCTCCACGGTCCACGGGGACCTCTTCCTTCCTGGGGCCTCCACGTTTTTCCTGCCTCAATCTCCACCTTGCACGTTTTTCCATGCCTCTATTCTTTTACCTGTTCTATTTTTATGGCTTGAACTTATTTGCTTCCCTCAGGCCCTCTCTTCAGAGCCTCTAGAGACAATTTTAGAAATTAAAAACAAATATCCAAAATTGACTTCTCCTCAAGGCTATGTGCTTGCCTCTGGCTGACTAGGGGGAAAGTCATAGGAGTTCAGAAGAAAAACACAAATATTCTAAAAAATTTAACTTGCTACATTCCAGTTTCATTATAAGTAAATATTTGTGAATTGAATGAGTAGAGCAGGGAAATGTAAGAGAATATCAAAGTTTTGGTTGGAGAAGTATTTTTTCAACTCTAGACTTTCCTCTGGGTTCCACCTGGTGGTCCTTATACCACTGGATGACAGCCACTGTTTTAGGAAGAATTCAGGCTGAACATTTTGGCTAGAAACTGAATAACTTGGAAGATGCAGTCAAACGTTCCAGCGAGGAAAGCGCTGATTTTGGGTAGCCAGATAAGAGGAGGGGTGATCCAAGAGTGTACGTGATCCAAGCATCCACCTCTCCTACATTCTCTTTCATGAGTCATATTTTTCCAGATGGTGGGAAAGAAAATGGTTTTTGTCTTGGGCTTGTCCCTCCTCCTCAGCACCAAGAGCCTGTCTCTGTCACTCCTCTTTCCTCTATGTGCCAAAACTGTGTTTGCTGTGGTTACCCTCTTGAACTCCCGGAATGAGGCCCCGAGATGACCTGATGACATCTTACACTTTGCCAAGTGAGGCTGGCTGTGGGGAGGCCACACATCCCTTCCCGTCCCATCCCTTCATATTTCACACCAGTGCCACACTAGGGGTAGAGGTGACTGAGGTGAAGGTGGATTGAGGTAGCTAGAAGCAGGAGCAACCTAGTAGGGGAAAAGCTGGAGCTGCTATATAATACTTCTCACAGTCCCCCAAGGAGGTCATCTTCTATCAATATTAGTAATCTCATTTTCTTCAGGGCTCTTGGTAGACGGCGTCCTTTATATGTCCATCCTGAGTCCCTCCACCAGTTTTCGGGGAATCCTACCCTGTATTCGTATGATTTGGCCAGATCTCAGACTCCACCTTCCTCCTTCCACCCGCTGCCCTTCTGTAACACAAAGTTGCTTTCCATGACTTTGAAATGATAGCCTGTCAAGACTTCATTACTTTCTTAATCTGGGGCTCCCAATGTCCCAATCTGTCTCTGGGGAAACAAGGGGAAAAATTCAGTCCTGTAGCTACATGGGTCTCATTTGTAGATGGCAGAAAATCCGTGGTCATTGCCAAACCTCTGTTAATGGTTTTCAGTGGGTGACAGCCAAAGTTTTCAAAGGATTTCTCATCGTTACACTGGAGGGAAGAGGGTGCAAAGTAGAACATAAAACTGTGTTTTACTCTGGTGAAACCATTATCCAGCATTGGGGGGAGAAGTCTTTACCTTCCATTGCTCAGGAAGGGCAGTCTTATTCTGATGGTTGTCTAGCTTTTTTCCCACAGCGAGTATCTTGTACTCTCTTTAAAGGTGATGGGATTAGATATTTCGAGTGACCCCCTGGCCTTCCCTGTCCCTTCACCTACTGCCCAGAAGGCTTTTTTTTTTTTATTTAAAGGAACCTTGGGTATTTCACCCAGTGAGGTGTCTGTCCCTGGTGAGGAAGAGTCACAGTTTTATTGATTACAATCTTAGCATAACATCCATAATTGCAGTTTTCCTGTAATTTGGTGCTAGGTTTCCTCACCATTTTCTCTAGGGACAATATATCAAATGTTATTTTTCATGCTCTTGTTTGCTGATAAGGGCTTGATAAAACCACTAGTTTGACCCAATATTAGATTTCCGGAGATGAAAGCACTGGTACAGATTGCCAAATGTCCTCAAATACACTGACAAGCCATCCCGATATTTTAAAATGACTCAGGGAAAAAAAAATCTTTAGGTTTGGGTGTGTGTTTATGTTTTCATTCCCTTCCTTCGGCGAGTATTTTTATCCATTGCAAACAATTTCCAATCAATAATTAAAATCGGTAAACAGATCTACAGGGGAAAAAAATCCTTCAGTTTGAGTTTAATAGATTGCCTCTCAAAGTCACTCCCTGACACAGCAAGTTGCTGAGGGAGTTTGTGCCAGTAAATAGGAAAGAATGGGGTTGATTAAAAAGTGAGACAACACAAAACCTGACATCCTGTTGTGAGTTTAAAAATAAAGCAAAATGACTATTAGCAACCCATGTTGATTTCTGTCAAACCATCTTTATCTGTGCGGTAAAGACAAAGGAGTAACACGGGGCTTCTTGTCAGAGTAACTTCGAGCTTTATGGGAATTTGTGATTTTTTTTTTTTTTTTTTTTTTTTTTTTACCCTCAAACTTCTGTCTTTTTTGTCTTCGGATGTTTCTCTTCCTGTGGAGACTCAGGAGACACCTATTAGAAGTCTGGAGTCTACAGGTAGTATCGGGGTTGCTGCAGGAGGAGAAATGGGATGTCTTTCGGCTTTCTTTTCCTGTAGATTTGTTGCATGTTTACCAAGGTGAAAGGATTAGTGCCCTGGAGATCATTTGCTTTCATAAGCTTTAAACTAGAGCAGCAAAAGTTTCATGCCTTGATTCTCTTCCAACAGCTCTTTCTCTCAGCAAGGCATAGAGGAGCAAGCTGAGACCTACAGATTGCCAGCAGACTTTTCCAACAAAATTGCCCTGTCTCAATCAGTTAAACTGGGTGGGAAGGGAGAGCCTCTGCCAGTTTTCTCCCATCTCTCCCACCATGTGGAGAGACACCCGAGCATTCCACAGGGCTTTATAATCAAGATGAAATACTCCAGATTTCCAAGTCTTGGTAATACCCAAGCCCCAGACCATATGTATGGATAATTCGCATACTTTCTAACCTTTGTGTTTTGCATATAACCTCCCTGTCAAACACTGGTTTTCTGGAGATTCATATAGACTGAAAAGTTAAGAAGAAAACTGAAGCTAAGCACTATTTCCATTTAATGTAAAAAAAAATAGTAGTTGGTATAGAAACTAAAAATTTTGTTCTCCAGCAATTTATAGCAGGTGCTTCCCCATACGACTAGCATCTAAAAGATAATGATCTAAAATGCTGGTTTTGAAATAGAACATAATAGAAGCTAGAATGACAGCTGCAAAACAAACAATAACCCCAAAGCTGGATTGAAACAAATTCAAAATCAGGTAAATGCAAGCAGCCCCTGTTCCCAAATTACTTTACTTAAAAAATACAGAAAGAAAAGAAAAGCAGAAAGAAAGAAACGAATTTATACCCTTCATATTGACACCTCCCCCCGCCCCCCCCCCCCCCCCCCGCTGGAAAGTAGGGTGTGGCATAGGGGTGACTGCCCTTTTACAGACATGTCTATAGGGTAATGTCATCACACTCTTTTCTATGAGGCAGTGATCTAACTCCCAAGTGAACTAATTAAATGCCCTCCTCCATTTTGAGCACTGGAAACACTGGAACTGTAGAAAAAATAAATTTCCACCGTGAATTCTTCCAAGTGCTAACTAACCTCCCATTGGGGTCTGATTAAAGCTAACTTACATACACATATAAATCACGCGACTTATTCCGAGGGATTTTAAAGTATGTTTGTGCCTAGTCGTCTAATAGTTGTCTCCTCTCCCTATTTCCCGGCTCCTTCACCACTCATAGCTCAACCCGCTTTCGGCTGGCTTTTATCTCCACGTCCAATGAACTGGTTTTTCTCTAAGGTCATTAATAACCTTACTGTCAAAAAACCCGGTGGATATATTTCACTCCTCATTTCACTTAACTTCTGGTTGCATTTAGCACTGCTGGTCACTTCCACTTTCTAAACACTATACTCCATAGCTTTTCTTCCTGCCCCACTAAGCTGTCTTAGCTTCTTTGGCTGGCTCCCCAGGCAGAGAAGATGGAAAATGAACAGAATGGTTCATTTCTTCTGGACGACTTCCCTGGTTCACCTCTCATAATTATTATCTATTGCTCCCACCAGAAGATGATAAAAGGACACAAAGCCAAACTCTGGCATGTTCTAAAATCCAAGGTCGGCTAGATGTCTAGAAACCAAAAAAAGAGTCTAAGAGGAACTGGTCAAGGAGGTATGAAGAAAACCACTCCAGAGTAGAGAGCAGGGAGCATGTGTTGGGAACTGAGAAACTGACGATCATAGTCGATGCCACTGAGAACTCAATTAAGAGGAACTCAGAAAAGTGTTCCTAGAATTAGGACTGTGGAGCTTATTGTCGATGGTGGTGATAACAATATCTGTGCAGTGGTGGGAACCGAAAACAAATGTCTGGGGGCAATAAATGGGAGATAACAATGTCAGAGTTTCTCTTGAAAACATTGTACACTGGAGCAAAGAAAAGGAGTGACAGGTAGAGGGGCTTATGGGGTCAGTGGAGAATTTTCTTTTTTAAACATAAGCAAGACTGGAGTATGTTTGCATGCTAATGCGAAAGAGCCAACAGAAAGGAAGGAATCGATGACGTAATAAAAGGAGGGTTAAATCCTAGAGAGGATGAAGGGGGCAGGGGATTTTTACACTAGCAGAGGGACAGGCTTCTGATAGCAACAGAACGGTCCTTTAAATGGAGTAAGAGTGAAGAGAGCAAAAACGGTTAAATTGGTAATTTTAGAAGTGGGATGAATATGGATCTAGCAATTTTTAAAACTCAGGATCTTCAAATAACTAGAAGGAGGAAGTTTTGCCTTCTGTCAAAATTAGGTGTAGTTAACTTGTCAGAATGCTGGGGGCGGGTTGGTACAAGTGCTCTTGGAGAAAGGTTTTCCTTTAATAGATAAAAGCATGATAAAGAATATCAGGTGTATGTGTGCGCATGTGCACACAGGACCTGAGATGCATGTTCCCACTACTAAAAACTTACATTTTACTGTATGATTTGAAAGGAAACTGTTTCAGTGGTAACAAAGGTGACAGTAGCAAATACCTTTTGACTCCATAAAGGCACTGCCTTAACTGCCAGGTCAGCATGATAGCAATGGTGATACTGTGATGGTTGACTGGTGGCCTCCCGTCCACATTAAGAACCACCATGGCAGCTAAGTGTGGGCTGGGTTGATAAGAGGGAGAACTTCAACTCAAAAAGACGAAGTACAGTGTTTTGCGAGTTTATAAACAAGTGGTTTTGCTACAAAGTTTACTGCTGTCATCACACAGGACTCTGTTGAGGGAATGCTTTCTGGGGAGAAATTAAAAACACTAGGTGTCACCGGCCACTCCACTGTTTAAACAGTCTCGGGCAGCATCTTGCTTTCCACTTTTTCTTAATTTTCCCTTTAAATAGAAACAACTCTTATTTGAATTTTGCAAAAAAAAAAAAAAAAAAAAAAAAGAGGTTTTTACTACCATTTGGGAGAAAGAGAGCCAGTGTTTAGATTGTCATGCATGAACTTCCACTAAAGTATTTTCCCTCAAAGGTAACTAGATATTCATGTTACTACTGCTTTTCCTGAGAAACAGAAGTCTCTCAATCATAATTATAGGCTTAGAGCAAAGGAAACAGTAGAGAAGAAACCCAGAGCTCTGTAAACATTACTGAAGAACCATGCCAAATATATGTGTAAGTTCAGGTATGGGGAAACTCTGGGTTTAGCATTCTTAAAATGATATTTGAAGAGTATTTCAAAAAATGAAGTTTTAGAAGGGCTTTTAGATTTTGTTTGTTTTTTAAAGGAAGTTTTAGTCTGTCTGGTTGTGCAGATAATCTTCCCTCCCTAAATCAGTGCCTTGCTGTTTTGTTAAGTCCGTGGCCCAGCAGACTGAAACAAAAGGTGTGAAGTTCTTCTCATCCATCTTAATGGGGTGTTAATGACTGTAGAGGATGACTGTGACCATTTAAATGTGAGCACTATTAATCACCTAGAAAAAACACAAACACCCAGCTTAAGCCACTGAAATGTAATTGCAAGGGACAGTAGGGCGCAATTTTGCTTTTGCATGAAGACTTGTGTTAAGAAAAAATGAGGGGGGGTGCCCATGCCAGCTTGGCAGATTTAAAGCTAAGCCAACAGGCAAAGGCCTTCTAACCTCTCAGTGAAGATTTAAAGAGCTGGTTTCTCCCGTGAACTTGCAGCTTAGCTGTTCTGCATCCAGTGAATAACTTTTGCCAGTGATGTAAAAGCAGTGATCCTTCCAGGCAGCCGCTTGCCAGTTTCTATCTCCTCAAGAGAACTTTTCATGTATCTTTTGATTTGGAAGTGTGTGCGTGTGTGTGTGTGTGTGTGTGTGTGTGTGTGTGTTTATGTGTTTCAAATGCTCCAAGGATTTTAAATTCAAACTTTTAAACAATTTCATTTCTACAACTTGCTTGCTTTGACTCTTACTGCGGTGTGTGTGTCATATTTTGAACTGTTATTTTAAATTTATTTTATTTTTTTTTGAAGAGGGGGCACATCGTGGCTTTATCGCTGGCAAAGTTGACAATATTTGCAGAACTTGAAGTTAAAAATCTGGAGGAGAATGTCTTTTATTTTGATGTTTTGTGGGGTGAGCTAGTGGAAGAGTAAACATATTCGACTTCATAGAAAATCAGAGGCTCCTATGTTAGTATTTCTGTTAATATGCTAAATTGATGGAAGCGTGAATGGTACAGGTTTTCTGCTGAGAAATGTGTAATTCGGTGTATACTCCTGGCCTTCTCATTTGTGTGCTGTCTGCACTTTGAGATTAGTCATCAAGGGGTGCTTTATTTATATTTGTGTTCCTATAGATAGCCTGGAGACTGTAGCCTTATGACAATGCCCAAGTGCACCATCTGGCTTTGGGGAGCCAGGACAGGGGAGGCAGGGGCCACATCTGGCCCCAGGCGACATTATACTTTCCTAGCAATAACTACCATTGGGAGTGATGGCCTGGCCTGGCCTGGCCTAATCTGACCCTGCTTCATGTACAAGATGTGAGTTGGAAGGTATTTATCTCAATGGCTAGACATAGTGTTGATTTTTTTTTTTTTTTGGACAGGAGTGGCCAAGCCACTTTTTGTTTCACCACTTCTTAAATTCACCCCTTGCTTGTTGCCTAGGGCAAAAGGCACTTGGAAAGTTCACAAAGGAAATAAAATACTTCATTTGCCTCTAAAGTTAAATAAAATACTCATCCAGGGGTTAGATGAGAGAGGCAGAAAAGCTGTGGATTTTAATAAGGCTAACATTCTAGGTTTGGAAAAGGTCAAGTGACCACGAATGCCTGATAAAGTATTTGCTTTTTTTCAGTATAATATTTGAATTTAAAAATATGATATTTAAAGCAGTTATTCTTTGGAAGTTCACTAACTTCAAAAGAGTAGGTTCTAAGGGGTATAAGTGCTTCATGCTCTCCAAGAGTTGTCGTTGGTGCTGCCACTGAGACTTCACGGAGGGATCTGAAATTTAATACCTTTAAAACACTGCTAGCTCCTTCCCCCATATTTGGCAGGTGGGGAGAGAAGGCAATCTGAGTTGGGACCAAATGACATCCATGTACACATAAAGTAAAGTTAGGTATCGTTTGTCTTCTTCAGTTCTCCATTCTGAAAGCTGGGTGCATCTCTGGAAAAACCATGAACGTTGCTCACATCCTCTTTTTCTCCTCTTGTCCTATTGTGGGTTATTAGATTTTCTTGAGTCTTTCTGAGTCAGGGTATTTGGAAGATTTAACATGATTCCACTACTTCTTAGGTTGATTTCTAAGACTTCTGAAGTTCCTTCGCTAAGGTTATCTGTGTGTGACGACAGGTATGTAGGAGGGAGAGTGGGGGAAATGGACTGATTCAGGTTTTCCAGCAGGAGCCCTGGATCCAAGTATTAGTTGGCTTCATTGCTCCGCAACAGGCTCACTGTGTGGTCTTGGCAAGATGTTAGGTTTTTGTCTCGGTTTCCCTACCTGTATAAAAGGGAAGAATTACACCAGCCTTACTCAGTAGGTTGTGGCCTTGAACAACATTAATGAATGATTGCAAAGTACTTAAAACTACAAGAGAAAGTAGAAATTCGAAGTGTTAAGCTTATTCTCTTACAGAGGGTGATAAAATACACGTGAGGTTTAATTAGTTAATATAAGCAAACTGAAATTCCCAGATGAAAGGGTCTGGAGAAGTTCAAAGTCGTTGTATTATTATTAATAATAGGTGTTGTACCTCTCTCTTTCACCTCTCTCATGTAATCAGCATACATTCCTTGGTTTAAGGGGAGTGTTCTCTCTCCAGATGACTTTTATCTACAGTGCTGAGGCATTCCTTATCCTGTTTTATGGATATGGAGTTTTAAATGACTATAAACAACTCCCTTTTCCATAAGCTTTTTTTTTTTCTTTCTTTTTTTTATAAAGAAAAGGAGGCAAATTGCCTCTTGGTCCATCTTCGTAAGCATGTGAAAATGTTTATATGAGTCTCTTTTACAGGTTCTGTTGCTCTTTGTGATACTGAAATCCTCTTGCTTGCAGGTCCATGTTCACCTCATGGTTATTCTTAGCAAGTTTCCCTCTAGCTACATGAAGCAGCCCACTTTTGTTTATTTATTATTTTATTTACACATATACACAAAATATATATAGCCTCAAATTTTAACACAAAACCTCTGGGTCAGAATAATAAGTAGGGGGCATATATACTTTAAATACCTGCAAGAGTAGAGAATAGAAAGTCAAAATTTCTCAGGTGAAAGGAACTTGGCATATCTCTGACAAATGTAAGCTTCACCTGGCTGAGGAGATGAGAAGATATGGAACCAGCATGGGTTTTATTCAGAGCGAGAACTGGCAAATATAAATGCTTGGCTTCTGACCACTGCAGTTCTGGGTCTTTCACCTGCCTGGTGAAAACCATATTGAATAAGTAGGCAACAGTTTATTCACCCAAAAGGGTAAATGGTGCCTTATTCAAGTAGCATCTTGCAGAAGTTCATTGGCTCTTCTATTCAAAACATCAGTAAGGGGATCCCTGGGTGGCGCAGCAGTTTGGCACCTGCCTTTGGCCCGGGGCGATCCTGAAGGCGTGGGATCGAATCCTATGTCGGGCTCCTGGCGCATGGAGCCTGCCTCTCTCTGTGTGTGACTATCATAAATAAATAAAAATTTATTTAAACAAAACATCAATAAGGATCTTTTTATCACACTGAACGATGCTAGGATTATGAAGAAGTTTCTTTAAAATCTAATGATTGCAAAAAAATAAAAAATAAAAAAAATAAAATCTAATGATTGCAACCTATTTAATGAATCTAAGAGATACAGTGACCATTTAGGCGACTAGAGTTGAATAATGATGTTAGTGTTCCAAAGCAGATGATTACGCATCACAGGAGAGTGGCAGACAGTGAACACTGTGGGCTGAGCCGAACACTGTAGGTATTCAAGAAGTCCTTCTGAGTGAGTTCACAGGAAGTAAATGTCATTGAGGGTGGGATGGCTGCAAAGTCTTGGTGGCAGATGTAATAGCTGAACCAACTTGCTTCAGGCTTAGAGAGGATTTTAAGAAGGTTTTCTAAACTTCCGTTTAGATGAATAAATTCTGGAGATCTAATGTACAGCATGGTGACTGTGGTTAATAATGCTGTACGGGATGCCTGAAGTTTGCGGAGAGTAGCACACGCACATACACACAAACGCTATGTGAGATGATGAATTTGGGGTTTGTGATCAACATTTCACACTGTATTCATGTATCAAATCATCATATTGTATACTTTAAATATATACAATTTCATTTGTCAATTATTTTTCGGTAAAGCTGGTTGTGGAGGGGGGGGAAGACATTCTAAATTGGAAGATAGTGGGGTGAGTTATAAGGAGGGATGGTCACTGTGTGTTCAAGAAAAATGAGAAAAAATTGTAACGGGGCAAAGGCACCACAACTCTTCAGTAAACACCGTAATGTGTATGATCCTTGTACACTTGCATACTTTCTAAGTACTTTATAATTTCCCAGTAGTTGCTCAAGGCTACAAACCTACAGAATGGGCTGGAATGATTGTCTTTTGGGGAAGCTGAAGCTGTGTGGCTGGCATGTAGCAGGGACATGCAGTCTGGGGACTCCTCTTCAGAGAAGTAATAGCTAATAATATGCAAGAGTTGGTACTTAAACAGGATTTGAAGCCTTAAGCTAAATTCATTCCTCTTCTAAGGCAGATTTTTAAGCAATTGTAAGTGCAAGCAAGCGAGCAAAGCGAAGTTGCGGGAGAAGAGGCAAGAACTTCGCTGTGACTAAAATCATACCAGAGTCAACCTCCTACATTTTTAAGACTACAGCACCTTGCCTCGGGGCCCCTGATGAATGAAGAGCTAGTGGGGGAATAGCTAGCTGGTAAATGGAATCTGAAACCAGAATGAAGAATGGTGTTTCAGTGACCAGCTCAGGGTGCCTGTTCTGAGTTGAGTTTTACTAATTGAAGTTTTATAATCTCACTAACGATTTGTTAAAAACAGTGACCTGGAAAACACTGCCTTGTTTTCTTTCATAGTTCTGCGTAAATGTAGCTGCTGCTTGATGGGTGCCTGTTACATTCCAGGCTTTGTGGTGTATAGGCTTTCAGATGTTACCTCTAGTCCTTCCAAAAATCTCCAAAGGAGTGGAGATTAGCATCCTCATTCTCCTTTTCCAACAGGAAAATGGGGGCCTCAGAGAGGTCGAACAACTTCCTCGTGGTTACCCACAGGATTCAAAACTATGTATAAGTCCAAGACTGTACTCTTTCCACTTTGCCATGCTGATTCTTTTTGTATAAAAATTAAGAATGTATTTTTTCCTCCCCTAAAATTCAACAGTCACATTGCCTAAAGTACCACAAGACTTGATTATTATTATTATTATTTAAAGATTTTATTTATTTATTCGTGAGAGACACGGAGAGAGGTAGAGGCATAGGTAGAGGGAGAAGCAGGCTCCATGCAGGGAACCCGATGCGGGACTCGATCCCAGGACCCCAGGATCACGCCCTGGGCCGAAGCAGGCCATCAACCCGAGCCTGATTATTATTTTTTATCTGTGACTTAATTCTCCTTTATGTAAGTCCGAGGCATTTTCACACAGAGAGATCAGATGCACTGTAGAGCCTGCACATCATATTTCTGCAATCCAAAGTTGTTCTATAGGTGGAGATTTAGAGCCAGGCACAAAGACCCCCTTGCCCCTCTCTTTGCTGACTCTGCTCCCCCCCAGCCTGTTGCACTGAACAGAGGCTGCCAGAAACCGTGCGTCCATGTAGATATCAGTCTTTAACGCAGAAATTGGCAGCGCTTGAAGAATGGAAACGGCAGCAGATGTTGAGGGCTGAGGAGTTCAAAAGCAGCCTTGCTGTGTGGAATCCCATATTCGAGCCTCTCTCTTTTGGTTGGGAAACGAATAACCCTCCAGTTTTGAGTTAAAACATTGTGCTTCTTTCAGCAGAATTATAAAAGAGCACTTGCCTTCTCTGCCCAGGCGAAGGCAGCCCTACCCTTTGTGGCTCATGAACCTGTGCTTCAGCCTTGGCCCCAGATTCACACCTCCTCCTTGTGACTGGCACTGGTTGAAAGGAACGATTATGGCCAAGATGTGATCTGGCTGAAAGGAAGGGTGTGGTGCCAGCGTCGAGCCCCTCTCTCATCTCCAGCCCCCATCACTTCATCAGACATAAGCTATTTCTTTGGCTTCCAATCCTTCCATGATTTTATTTTATTTTATTTTTTTAGGCCTGGCATTTTTAAATTCAACAGCATCCTCATTATTTATTTAAGTACAGTTACTCAAATATGAAAACATCAATAGATTGCCTGGTTTCTACCTAATTTCTTTTTCCCTCTGCCACCACTCCCTCAACCCTCAGGAAGAAGTCAGGATCCAAAATCAATTGAACAAAACTTGATCCTGTTGTACTTTCCACTTTCCAGCACACCCACACGCTCTCTCTGAAAATTCTTTCTCTTAATTAGGTGTTGGCCTGGTCTATGTACCGTCTTTGTGGAACCTCATGCCCTGTGCCTGTACGTGTATACATCTCAGGCTGGTCAACCTTACCAACCTCTCATCTGTGTGTCAATACATTAACCACACCGCCCACTCATCCATTTTTGAGTTTCAGTCTTTCATTTCTCAATTTCTCACTTATGTCCAACTGCTCATATGACCCAATGAATAATTCCTTTTGTCTCTCTTCTCAATCACCTTTTGTCCCAGGAATAAAATTGGAGGCTGTGACTTGGCCCTTGAACAAGCTTCAGGGCCATGTAGTAGAATTAGATGAGAACTGTGGAATAAGAATCTGGATATGAGAGTTCTTTTTCTGGTTCAGCAACTTGGGACTTTGAAGAAGTCGGTTTGCCTTTCTGAGCCTCAGTTCTCTCTTCTGAAAGGGGGCTGGATGATTGATCTCTAATGTTCATTAACTCACTCAAGGAATGGCTAATGAGTGCCTACTTTATGCCTGCCCTGAGCTAGGTGACGTGGATACAACAGTGAGAACAAAGACACAGTTTCTGCCCTTATGGAGCTTATGGTATATGGGAGTATTAGTTGTCAATGAATAACTCCACAAAGAAACATGGATTTGTTGACCATTATAAGTGCTATGAAGGAAAAGCACAGAACACCAGGAGCACCTAAGAAGAGTTCCTGACATATCCCTCTTCCACAGTAGGGGGAGAGGGATATGTCGGGAGAGGAATATGGGGAGGTATGAGGAGGTGGTACAGAAGTTAATAAATAAGGAAGAAGACAGAGAAGATTCCAGGCAGAGGAAATGGCAAATGTAAATGCCCTAAAGCAGATGGGAGTAAGGTCTATGGGCAGAAATGAATAAGGATCAGCAAGGCTGACAGAGGCTATACTGGGAACAGGAATTTAAAATGAGGCTGCAGAGAGGCCAGACTGGTGAAGCCTTGCAAGCCAAGTTAAGAAACTTGAACCGTATGCTAAGTACAATGAGAGAGTTTGAAAACAGCAGAGTGGCATGAGACTCGTATTTTAAAAAGGTCACCCTACCCGCCTGAGAAGAGAATGGACGGGAGGCAGTAGGCACAAAACTAGGGCTTCTTCAGGGTTCCCAGGCAAGATGAGAAGAGTATAGCTTAGAGGGTGGTGGCAGAGAAGAGAAACAGACGGTCCTTCCAAGCCTGATTCTGATGCCTTTCCTTGTTACCCTACCCTTCGAGTCGTCCTGGAAGTGATCTTGACTCTTCCTGCACCAGGTCTTTATTTCAACCGAATATATTGCATGTTTGCTCTACTTTGTCTTTGTTATTCATGGTTTTATTTCCCCAATTGGACTGGAAACCTTATGGTACTTATGTCTTACCTGTATTTTTTTTCCCCAGAGGGCTTCCCCTCCCACAGACGCCCACAATTTCTACCACAGCACAGCAAATGTGTGCTCAATGGATCTGACCCTTCCAGACTCATGTAGAGGAGACCCTCTTATCTCTCCTTGGATCTACATCTTGCTTATCTTTTTATCCCCTAAAAAGGCTAGCCCTACAAATAACAGGTCCAGATTGGGTGTTCTGGTAGGATCTATGGTTTTCTTCATGGGCGACTTTGTGAACTTGTGCAACACCTACCCCAGAGGGGAAGCCAAGGGATTCCTTGGCAGGCCTGCATAGTCTTTAGCTTTTATATCAGTGAAATTTTCTGCCCACAACATTCTGACACACATAGTTGCATGGTTGTTTCAAGCGTCATATGACACCGGGAGAGAATTCTGGACTGTCAGGGTCATAGGCTGGGGCAGATGAAGCTCCCTCACTCAGTACTGGTTTATGGTTTAGTTCCTTCCAGGAGTTTATTCTCACTTTCTGAACTTGGAGGTATGTCCTTCATGGTCAGGGGTCCTGTTAGAAATCTATTCACATTATTCCTATCCTCTCCTCCAAGACTGAGGTACTTTTGTCATCTACTTTGTGGCCTTTCTTATTTGGATCCCAGATCTAGCCCTCTGCTGTTTGGTTGAAGCTCTTGTTCAAGCTGCCAGTTTCTTCCATGAATTCACTTGCTCTAAGTTTCTTCTCTTTTGTACTCCTAGTGGCTAAATTTAGTCATTCTCCTAAGTTCTGGGGCTTCAGAGCAGCTCATCATAATTTTTTCCTCTCCCTCATCTGCTTGGCTAAAAAAAAGAAAAAGGAGAAGAAACCTTAGCTTTCCTCAGCACCCTTCCTTTTTCCTCAGAGCCCATTTATGACGTCATCTACTCTCATGTTTTTACAGGGCTCTGTAACAGATGATAGTGTGCTTAGAGCAATCTCTGTAAGTCTCTGGGAGGTCATTATTGTCTTCATTTGGACTCTTTATAATTCTTAAGACCCGCCCCCCTCCCCCAGGCACATTTAAACTTAGAAAACTCAGACCTTGTCTGATATTACCCTTTATTCCATATTTATTTTCTGATGAGAGTGATATTTTTCTCTGACTGATAGTTTTTCAGTCTCAAATTAGAAAAGACCAGCCTTTGAAGTAACCTTAGAGACCATCTAAATTCTTATCCATATTCTCATTTCTATTGTTGAGAAACCCAAAGGCCTGGTGAGTCAAGCAGTTTGCCCCAAGTCATTTCATTATTTAGTACTAATGACTAGAATCTTTGTCTTCAAAGGCCTAATTCTCTAGCTGTGCTTTTAATTCCCTTCTTTATTTCTCTACAGAAAGTCATCTAGCACAACAAAGACAATGTATACTCACAAAGCATTGCATCATTTTGCCCTCAATCATTCACCAAATATTTATTGAACATCTATATTAGCAAGGCACTGTACTGGTATACAATTATTTCACATAAACAGCACAATTGATTCATTCATTCATGAGAGACACTGAGAGAGAGAAAGAGGCAGAGACGTTTAGGCAGAGAGAGAAGCAGGCTCCCTGAGGGGAGCCCGATGCGAGACTCGATCCCATGACCCTAGAATCATGACCTGAACCAAAGGCAGTGGCTCAACCACTGAGCCCCCCAGGTGCCCCAAACACCCTGATTTAAATGTAAATCAAATAGGATTAATTTCTGTTAACTTGTTTATACATTTTAAGTTCTTTTCCTAAAAACTGAAAAAGTTAAAAACAAAAAAATTGTAGTTCTATTATATACAGAGTGTCACTCTAGGAAGGATAAGGAGAATTCCATCTGTTTATTACACCGAATTATAAATTTCTTGTGTTTTACGTAAATGTTTTGATACGATAAGAGACAAGTTAAGTTTTAGTGCCTGTAACAAAAAAAATTTAGTGGGAATTAAGTCCATTCTCACAACAGCTACAAGGTGGAGAAGAGGTTGGAAAATGATATTTAGAGGGAAATTGCCAAAATGTTAATTCTCCCTGAGAACTAGGATCAGATTGTTTAGTTATTTAATTATTTTTTTATTTTTTTTATTTTTTTAAATTTATTTATTTATGATAGTCACAGAGAGAGAGAGAGAGGCAGAGAAAGAAGCAGGCTCCATGCACCGGGAGCCCGACGTGGGATTCGATCCCGGGTCTCCAGGATCGCGCCCTGGGCCAAAGGCAGGCGCCAAACCGCTGCACCACCCAGGGATCCCTAGTTATTTAATTATTTTACAGGTAACTTATTTTGTATTATAGTTTGAAAGGACGGTCTGAAATTGCTCTTGACTTCATTAGAGAGACTACAGAAAGATGGAGGTCTTTTCTCAGCAGTCTCCTTATTAACTGCTCCCTTAGGGTTTAGCTGTCTGTGGTCATTTTAAATAGCAAGCATTGGAGACAATAACCAAGTTTGACAGTAATTGCAAAGGTGGAAGCGACTGTGCCCAAACCACAACCCCGGGTCAAACGGATCTTCATCTATTTGGAGATAAGAATCATGATGTGATGGTGAAAGAGCACTGGGGTGAAGTCAGAAGCAGTCTGGGTACTCTCCCTAGCTCTAGTCCTTCGTCGCCACGTGAAGTGGGCAGGCCACCTAACCTAGTGGAAACTCTCTTAAACTCTCAAGTATGGATGAAAACTTCTTTCCTTCCATGACATGGTGGTGTTTTGAGGATCAAATAAGATCACTGATATACAAGTGCTTTGAAAACTCAGAGACCTTTAGAAATAGAAGGCAGTTTTATTTTAAAACTCCAGAATTTTGACCAGTAACTGAAGTATACCTCAAAAGAAATATTTCCTTTCTTTTTTATATTTTGGGAGTCTACATGCATATTTTACTCTGTTGAGGGGATTTCTGTTACCCCTCCTTTGAAACTGGCAGGAGATACACTCTGCTAGCAGAAAGAGCAGACTTCTCTTATTCCTTCGACAACTAAGAACAAGACAGATGTTTATTAGAGAGGCTCAGTCCAATGACCATGATGCCAGAGCAGTCACTGACTGTCCCCCATCATCTCCCATTCTCACAGTCATGGGAACACTTCACAGACAACTGATGTGAGATTCTGACTTGTGTTTGCAATGTTTCCAGGTGGTAGCTGATACCAAACATTTTTTTGCCAGTGCTGTGGAGTCTGTTGTATCATAATAGAAAGGACTAAAAAATCCCTTTGTAATGCTGGATTGCAAAGAACATGCTTTTTCACATTCCATTGGTTCATTCAATGAAAATTCGTTGACTAGGCACCATGCTAGGTGCTAGAGATACAGGCCAGTGTGGTTGGGAAATTGCCATGGAATAATTACATCACGTGGTGATACGTTTCTGGCTGGGGTAGTTAAAGTTGGAATACATCCTCCATATCTGTGTCCTCTTACTTGGCAATTGTAGAGGGCATGTATCCCAGAGAATATAGCCACAAGGTGGTGGAGACTCTGGTAGCTTGACCTCTGTAGAACACATTTTCCACCCCCCTCCACCCTGCTTGTGGTCAGCATTTAGCAATGTGAAGGTAATGGAAGTAGGAAATAGCAGTTCTTTACCTCAACACATTTCTTTGGCAAATATTTAACGAATAACCAAGATCTTCATCCTCAATCAGCTTAAATTCCAGCTAGGGACACAATGGTCACACAATGTAGAAACTCCTAACCTGGGGCAGAGGTTTTATTGTAAAGGGCCTGCAATAATGCACCAAACATAACCTGGACAAATGATATCCTTACACATATTCATGCTTCTATAACATAGGAGATGTTGTAATTAATAAAACACAAACTTATGTAAAAGTTGCTAAATTTATTGTCTCTTTATCATTTTGAATTTTATTTTTGCCTGTGTGATTGTTTTATTCCATGGCTTTCCCCACCAGGATGTAGGCTCCACGAATCTGCTATTATACTCCATCAAGTCTCTGGGCACTCAAAGAACGTTTGTTAATGTTGATTAAGTATATTTTCTCAACCAACAGGTTGAGGAATTACAAATATCATGTGCTGCCCCTTGAAACTTTATAATGTTAAAAAGGTGCCCTCCTTTGGGTTGAGGTTGAGACTCTGAGTGTGGGTCAATAAATGAAAGATAAATAAGATCCAGAAAAAAGACTCAGATTAGAAGGGCAGGGGACAAAGACTTAAAACTGATGAGTTAGAGATAATTAGCTATAGAATGTCACCTCTGCCTTCATCTTTCATTGTCTTGTACTGCTCCATACTTTTTATGTTTCCAGAAATTCTGTTGCCTGACAAATATTGCCTAATATGAGCTTTACATTAACACGCCAGGTGAGAACTGAGGCAGAATGGCTGCTGCCTGGTTCTTTCCTCTTCACACTTTACCAAGATGCTTTTGCCTTGAAGGATAGAGCCAGAAAAAGGGAGCATGTCCTACAAGAGTCATTTTACACGGAGGATCCAGAAATGTGAAGTTTCCTGTCCAAGGCCCTATAGCTAGATAGTGGCAGAGGCAGGACTAGAATCTAGTGTGATTCAGACTCTTTCCGCTACACTTTGCTGTCTCTTTGTTGGGGTTAGGTTTGTCATCACTCAAATGTCTGATATGGGAGGAAAATGTGATACAACTTATAAATGAACGAAGTATGGATCTGAATTTATAGTTTATGTCATCAGCCTTCTGTTTTCACTCAGTCTTTCGAAATATATGCTCCACCAAGCTAACAACAGCTCAAGAGTCAGCCAAAAATACAACTTTGATTGTACATTTGATGGTAACATTTATCTAATTCTATGGAAGATCATAATCTTTAAGCTAGCATGTATTTATCCTATTAATTCATTATAAATATGCTACTCACCTTAATAAGAGTGAGTAAATACGTTCTCTCTTCATCATTTGGGCATTCTTTCTATACAAGAATTCCCTTCCAAAGCCAGTATCAATGCTAATTCTGCATTAAGAAAGATAAAGACATAAAACACCACGTTACAATAAATATCTGGCTAGCCACAGAGATACTATTTTAAAGGAAATTGTCTCAAGACATTTTAATGCTTTCTATTGCTCTGGTTGCAGAATTACTTGAAGGGACATTGCTAAGGGGACCTCTATTACATCTATTAGTGAGATTTATAAGAACACTAATTGGTAAATCCAAACCTAACTCCATCAATAGTAATGCAAATTAATGCAACTCTTACTATTGAACTTGGGGTTATAAATATTTAGGCAAGTTGTCTGTTAAAATAAACACAGACGTCTGCATGTTCTGAATGTATGTGCAAAAGAACATGATATATATATTGCCATCATGATAAAAAGCAAACTATCATGGGAGTGAATATGCTCGTCTCAGTTAAACATACTACCTCTAGTGACACGTGTGCTCTTATTGTTGGAGAAGTGTGTACGACCAACTGGAGATTTTTAAGAACAGGCAGTTCAAATATTTTCCAACAACTTTCAATGCCAGTGACCCATAGTCTTTGTCATCAGCCTGAGCAGTACTTGGAAGACCAGCTGCTGAGTTCAGAGGAGCATCAGTCATTTGGCAAAGAGTGAGCAAATTAAAAAATGGTACTGGAGAACAGCTCAGGCATGGAGAAACTGGAAAAGTGTAACATGGCAGCATGATTAATTAACATTCAGAGCTGTCTGGATGGGGGAAGAAATCTATGTAGGTGGAAGTAAATGTGAGTCCATGCTATAAAAGTACGTGATCACAACACTGAATATCTTAGTAAACTTTGCCATCAGATGATTTAAGAAATCTAAGTCATTTCAAAATATTTTTTTATGAATGCGCTACTTTGTAGCTCTCCTTGAAGATTCTGCTTGGTAAACAAGATTGTTTCATGATTAAGTCTCTGTCATCCTCAAACATGAAAATTCATTTAGATGAAAATGAACACAAACCTGATCTTTAATTCCATTGTCACGTCGAAGTTTTGAGGTGTTTATTTTAAAGATTTTATTTATTTATTTATTTATTTATTTATTTATTTATTTATTTATTGAGAGAGAGAGAGAGAGTGTGTGTGAGTGCATGCACACACGCAGGGAGAGTGGCACAGGAGGAAGAAAGAGAATCTCAAACAGACTCTACTCCAAGCACAGAGCCCAACATGGGGCTCCATCCCATGACCTTGAGACCCTGACCTGAGCCCAAATCAAGAGTTGGACGCTCGACCGACAGCTACCCAGGCTGAGATGTTTATTTTAAATACGCGTTCTGTTGCACTATGTGGCCTCAAAGAGCTAACACATTTTTCCAAGTCAGAATAATTAGGAGAATATACTATATTTTCCAGGTTTATTAAAGAACCAAGTTCATTCATTATGTGCCTTTAAGAATTCTAAAATTATTGAATAGCTTATTTTTTTCTCTATGGATTATTTTAAATAATTTAAAAATCCTAGTTCATGTTATTATTAAGATGTGATTCATGTTTAATGCCTTGGTCTGTGTTTTGCCTCCAATTGCCCAATCTCAGATGGCATTTTGCTTTCAAAGGTAGCCATTGGTCTTGATGCTGTGTGTGAGCACACTCAAGAAAAGCCATGTTGGACTTGCAAATAAACACTCTTAAATAATCACTTGATCTGTGATCATTTTGTATGTGTGTCTGTATGTTTTTTATATGCAACCATTACTTCCTTTTTATTTTATGTATTTTAAATCTCTTGACTTTATCATCTCCTTTCTGTCTCTTCTGAAAATGTCTTGTTTTATCTAAATGTTCCATCAAGGGTATCTTGCTTTAGAGATGCAATCTAGCTAATATTGTATGTACATAATATTATACGTACTTCTGCTTCAGAGAGTTTCCAACCCAGGAAAGGCATCTTTTTCTACTCGTGACAATAACCCTTGTAATTCCAAGCCATAAATATCTGGCTTGCAGATATTTATGAATTTAGTCAAGCTGCCTAAATGTTAGAAAGAGACATGAGAAAATGAAGGATAGCTAGCCAGTTAAATCTTTTCTTACCCTTAGATTTTCCACACTTAATAATCACCACTGTCAGTTTAAGTAAATTTCACTGCAAAATGGATTACAAAGAAGTAACTTTTATGTCTTTCTCCAGAGTTCTTTCAAAGTATGTCTTTTTAGTTTTAAAAATATATACATCGTGCAGAAACAGCAGCAGCAGTTCCAAACCAGAAAAAATTATGGAAAAGGAATAATGAGATATAGTGAAAGAATCCCAAATCAGTACCAGACGCTGAACAATTAGGTTCAACTGCTAACAGGTGTGTGGAAGAGCCCATGTACAATGTTACCCTCTGTCAATGTGCCTT
This sequence comes from Canis lupus dingo, assembly GCF_003254725.2. Lineage (NCBI taxonomy): Eukaryota > Metazoa > Chordata > Mammalia > Carnivora > Canidae > Canis > Canis lupus. The sequence continues at coordinate 4,535,511 of NC_064245.1, forward strand.
CCAAAAGGACTCTTGGTTGTTAAATTTCCAGTATGTGTGTGTGTGCGTGTGTGTGTGTGTGTGTGTGTGTGTGAGAGAGAGAGAGAGAGAGAGAGATTATCCATTTAAGATAAAGCTTGCTTTCTTTATTGATCTCTTTTTTTACATTGAATAGAAATTAAATATCCGTATCCATATCATATAGGTCATGGAGCTATATGGGGATGGAAGGGATTGGTGGCCTGTGGTCCTTAGTTCTGCAGGTTTGCAAGGAGGGCTCCTGGGATGATAAATCCTTCAGAATACATGCTAAAAATCTTTTGTGTCAATTCTTGGATGGGGTTTCAAAGTTTTCATCAGCTTTCAAAAGAGTGTGTGTTTCCCCTCCTCCAGCTTAAACTGGTGTGGTCAAAAATGTAAGAACTTTTAAGTTAATCAGCCCAACGTCAGAATCTCTGCATATTACTTGACCTTTCTGAACACACTTCTTCATTTATAAAATGAGGATGGTGCCACTGACCTCTTTCACTTATTTGCTTATTTAAAACAGTGTTCTTGGGGGATCCCTGGGTGGCTCAGTGGTTTAGCGCCTGCCTTTGGCCCGGGGTGCGATCCTGGAGTCCTGGGATCAAGTCCCGCGTGGGGCTCCCGGCATGGAGCCTGTTTCTCCCTCCTCCTGTGTCTCTGCTTCTCTCTCTCTGTCTATCATAAATAAATAAATCTTTAAAAAAAATAAATAAAACGGTGTTCTTCAAACTTGGCAGTGCATGTTCACCACGTGGGGGCTTCTTAAAATGAGCTTTGTTTCAGTAGGCCTGGGGTGGCATATGAAATTCTGTATGTCCAAGGAGCTCCTAGATGTTGATGCTATTGGTCTGCATACCACACTTTATGTCGTAAGGATTTCAAGCACTGGTTCTCCAATTTGACTGCACAGTGGAATCACTTGGGAAATTGAAAAAACAAATAAACAATGATATCTGGGCTCTACCCCCAACACTTCTGATTAATTGGCATGGGGTGTGGCTAGAACATTAGGAATTTTTTTAAAAGCTTCCCAGATGCTTGGAATGTGCAGTGAAGTTTGAGAATCACTGATTGAAAACACAGTGACTGACTCATGTTACATGCTCTACAATCATTAGCTTCCTTACGAAGATCCTCAATTATTGGGGTAGGGTAATGAAAAATAAAACATTGGTGTATTCTTTTCAGTGGTAAAAGAACTGAAAAGATGGCTAGTGACTAGGGAAGCTGAATCTCATTCTGCAATAGATTTGCTCTGAGACCAGAGGTGTGGTTTCTTATCGTTTCTGTGTTTCTTATATTTAAACAACTGGGAGGAAAGGGATAATTATACTTAAGCCTCACATATTTGTTAAGAAAGTTAATGTTTATAAAATACTTTGAGACTCATGGATGAAAGGGTATTCAAGACATTTAAAATATACAAAGGAAAAGATGGATACCCCTTAAAAATTTTCAGCAATTTGCTCAAAACAAGGACAGAAAGTGTCGGAGCGATAAGGAAGAAGGGTGGTGGTGAAAGGGATGTTGACGTTGGCATGTTTTCTTCAGATATTTGGAGAAGCAGCACAAAAAAGTTTATATTGGTTCATTTTACTGATCCTGATAATTTTTAAAGGTTTCTTTTCTAGGGGAGCTAAATTTTAACTCAAAATCTAGGTTTCTGAAGTCTTCTTATCCAGGCCCAGGCTGTGGAGAGCCACCTTTGACTAAGCTGTTGTTATTACCAATCCTTGCCAGAAAGAACTCCCAGCCTCTCATAAGAGACCCTTTGGGAGTACTTCAAGCAAATGCTTTGAAATTTGTAAGTGTTGATCTCATTTATGAGTGTCCAAATTCCTTAAGAGTGAAGTTCTTTGCCATTACTGTAAAACATCAAATATTTGGAAAGGCCATTTATTGAGGCGGGGTCCAGCATGGTGTGCGTAAAAGGGAGTGAGCTCCTCTGTGCACTGGACTCAAGTTGATGGAATGTAGAGATAGAAATGCCAGGCCAGACATCTTCTACTCCCCCTCCAGTTCAAGTCTCCACTCTGCTTTACCCTACTCTTAGACATGGAGGCTGACCTACATGGGTTCCATGAGTGGTTCCCTTGTCTTCTGGCCTTAGGTTGGATTTGTTCAATGCAGTGTCCCAACAGAAGAAACAGGCAGAAAGGAGAGAAAGTGGGAGTTTTTATTTCTCTGGTTCTGTTCCTGATTATCTCCTTGGACTGACTGCACTCCTTGACTAAAAGCCACAGCTTCTGTCAAGGTGGGCCTCTCTGTAGGGCACTCTCCTTCTTGGTTCTAGTATCTTTCCCTTTACCTACTCCTTAAGATCTCTGAAGGTCTAATAATATCTGTTTATTACTGAACCCAGAATATTGCATTATTCCTTCTAGCTTCCCTTCATTCTGCCCATGATTTTGTAAATAGCCCTCTATTAAACCTTCCTTAGATTATTCTTATTTGGCACAAATAGAAATACTGTGAGACTAGGGACCTCATCTCTCTCATTTGCTGTTGTATATTCATTGGTATTTCCTGAAGGAGCAAATAAATGAAATGTCTGAGCCTCTTCTTCATTGGCTGCATTAGTACCCTTGACTTAAGGGTATTGATTAGTTATCAAGGGAGCAGCTCTGTGAGCAATGTTAGTTTCCCTGTGGTTAAATTTATCTAAGAATTAAGACCCATATACAGAACTTCTCCATGTTCCTTTTGCTTAAATTTATTTTTAAATTCTAAAAGCTATGTGGAGTTTTGAAAATATGCTACAGGAATTATACTAAAACAAATGCTTGTTTTTAACATTCCTCTCACATACTTAATTCAGTGGGTTGCCCTCAGACAGAAGCAGAACCTGCAGCACAAATGTTAAGTAGCATCATTCAGTAGGCAGTGGGGTCACATCTCCTAAACCCCATTCTTCTTAGTTGCCCTTTCAGCTTCTCCACCTCTTACTTTTTTTCTCCTTTAGCAATAAAAGTTTTATTCACACTCTGAGATGATGATTGGCATGCTTCATTTACCCATCCTGAGATTTAAAAAAGTCTCTTTGGGTGTTCGAATTGAGCTTTCATTTGCTCAAGTTAACCAGTAATTTTCTTTCCAAGTTTTTCTAAGGAGCAGCCTAAGCAAGTTTGTACGTCAGGGCTCCTCCAAAGGAGCTTTGATGCACTCATGGGGTCAGCTCTCTGTGACTGCTAGATTTTGGACAGTCCCCTCTCTGTGGCTGCTTGCCTCCTCCAGCACTTCCTTACTGTTGTCACCACAAATATTTCTGTTGTCCATTGCTGGAACCTTGTCTTGGGTGATTCTGACATTTGAAGATAAACCCAGTTCACTGGATGATGGTGTGTGCCAAATTGATATGTTGAAGGCCTAACCCTCAGTACCTCAGAATATGATTGTATTTTGAGAAAGGGCCACTGAAGTGGTAATTAAGGTAAAGTGAGGTTGTATGGGTAGACCCTAAACCAATGACCAGTGTCCATATATAAGAAGAGGATATTGGAGGGTGGCTCAGTTGGTTGAGCATCTGCCTTTGGCTCAGGTCATGATTCCAGGGTCCTGGGCTCCCTGCTCAGCAGAGAGTCCGCTTCTCCCTCTCCCTCTGCCTTCCACTCTGCCTACTTGTGCTCTCTCTCTGTCAAATAAATAGATTTTTAAAATCTTAAAAAAAAAAAAAAAAGATTGGGCATAGATGTGCACAAAGACCATGTGAGGACAGAGAAGACAGCCATCTATAAATCAAGGACAGCGGCCCCGAAGAAACCAACCCTGCTAACATTCATCTTGGACTTCAAGCCACCAAAACTGTGAGGTAATAAATTTCTGTTGTTTAAGCCACCGAGTGTTTGGCATTTGGTCATAGCAGCCTTAGAAAATTAATACACTCACTAATCTTTAGGCATCAGGGATGCCTATCTTGGTCAAGTCACTAAGACTCAGATGGCACCTGCAGGAAAAATAAAGATGTAAAACCATGTTATCCTTAGGCAGAAAACATTAGAATCCAACAACTATGGGCCAGCCACTTTAGTTGAGGTAGGCAAATTTTATAAGGCACTCATGAGCTTCTAGCATTAGACACTTGTTGTGCCTACTCCTGACATGCCCTTTGCTCTTGGGGTGAGAACACAGATCCCCCAAGGTTAAAGATACCAGTGAGGCTAGAACTTAGATATTACTCTCTTGAAGATGGAGGCTTGATTCACTAAGTAGTTTTTTGCTGCTGCATTCACTAATATTATTAAGCCTCTATTTCCTGGAATCTAGATCCGAAACAGGAACAAGCCCTTCTTCTCCCAGCCCTGAGGCCTCCCCTATTTTCTGCCCTAGGGTTCACCATTACTCATGGTGACACAGAAGGTGAGTATATATATCCATGTTCTTCAGGGGAAACTCCTACTCAAGCAAAGAGACAGCCTTCAACCTCCACACCTAAATGAATTTAGTCCCATTATTCTGTGGGTACCAAAGTCCTAGTTGTCACTGCCTATTTCTAGACACAGAATCTACCACAACTGCCATTTCTACCCTAGTGACTTCTTTGTGCTTCTAGTCCATAGACGATGGCCTTATTTTGAGTTTAGCTGTAATTTTTGTTTTACCTATCTCTTATTATATTTTGTATATCTTTTTTGTAAATTTGGATTGTGGCAGAGAGTTATCAACGCATAACTTAACAGTACTATTATAATGAAGTTCCCAAAATTATTTTTTAAAAAGAAAAATAATTTTTTTTTATACCAAACATTCACAGGAAATGCACAGAACTCCTGACCATTTGATCAAGTCTGTGGTTATAAGTATACTTAGGTATCTTATCAAATCAACATGATTACCAATAAACATAGAAGATTACTTTGAATCCAGTAATGTTCTTCTAAATATATATATCCAGTAGTTATCTAAATACACAGTATTGCAATTTAAAAATTTGAAGCATAGCCCAATTTTAAAATATTGCATAATGTAGTCATTTAGTGTACAATTTGAACAACTGGGGCACAAACGATTTAGGAAAGTTTGAATTATTTATGCTAATGGGGGGAACATTGACAAGGGTAATGCAAGAATGGTAAATTGCAAATAATTTATATTTTGTTTTGCTCTATATTTCTGTGCATTTATTTAATCCAGGTGTTTGATGTGTTGGGACTTTATACCGTTTCTATTCAAATGATGAAAACACATTCTGAATATCTGATTTGAAAAATTCCCCAGCTTCCCATCCTGTTTCATCATTTGCCAAAGTCTTTCCTGTTACTGATTCCATGCTCAAGAGAGATGCTAGATTGGTTCTGACTGATGCACAACATCTGGAGCTCACCTTATCTCTTTCTAAGCTCATCCATGGTCTGACTCATATCTTCCTTATGGAGCATACTGGAAGGTAACGATGTGTTTTGGCTTCCACGGTTTTATGCAATGTCTGACCCTAGGAGGAAGAGAGAGAAATGTTCTAAAATCCTGCAGAGGTTATATGTATATTAAATCAGTAGAACATAATGCTTATTATATCCTCTGTGAATAATCCACAAACGGGTTAGTACATATATAGATATGACTGCTAAATTGCTGAGGGTTTATTGTGATGCTTTTTAAAAAAATATTTTATTTATTATTTATTATAGTCACAGACAGAGAGAGAGGCAGAGACACAAGCAGGCTCCATGCACCAGGAGCCCGATGTGGGATTCCATCCCGGATCTCCAGGATTGCGCCCTGGGCCAAAGGCAGGCGCCAAACCGCTGTGCCACCCAGGGATCCCTATTGTGATGCTTTTGACAAAGGCTTTAAATTATTATCAACCTGCACCAGTTCATCTAAACAATGAAAGGAAAAAGGCAAGTGAATAAAACCATACTTGGAATTACTTTGATGATTATAAACATTACAAAATATCTTGTCATGATTTACCATCTTACATTCAAAAAACACTGATAGGTACCTTCTCATACATAGAAGAATGGATCTACTTGATTCAGCGCACAATCTTTGACCTTGATCTACAAAAATTTACCAGTACAGTGTACAGAAATATATATTGAGCTCTTACTACTTGTCAAAACTATTCTAGGCACTGATATATAGCAGTGAATAAGATCAGATTCCAGACTAGGAGGTGCTCAGAGCTTGATATTTATGTTTTCCAAATGAAATATGATCAAACATTTGGACCCATTATAAAAGAGCAACCTACACAATGCTTTTCTATAAAAAATGCTTATTAAGTGCTCCAAGATCAGAATTTTTGAATTCCAGCTGAACTATTTTGATGCATATGTAGATAAGTTCTGTCAGTTTTTCTGACAGAACTTTATGATTCTGATGCTATTTTGTTGTATGCACAAGTCCAGTCAGTAATAAATTCAATGGTTGTTGATATTTAGGTTATGTAAATTGGAGAATCAAAGAAATTACCCAGACAAGTTAGAAGAAAAAGATGTTAAGGAAAATCAGATTTTCTTACTCAGACTCAAAGGTTCATTGCTCAGATTCACAGGATAATTATATAAGTTTCCATTTTGCCTTATGCAAATGGACAAAAACAGTGAGAAAAAGTTGAAAAGGCAGAGGATGAATTTCAATTTTTCTAATGTGAATAACTACTTTTTCCCATAGCCTTACTTTTATTATTCAACACCATGCCAATAGTTTACTGTAGCCAATTTGTGCTATAAAAACAGTCCAGAAGGACACTGGTTTCTGAAGTTAAAAATTCACAACCAAGTTTAAGAATGGGCTGACCAAAGTTTGCACGGAAATTTTATGTGGTTCTGAAATTGTGTATGTAGATTTAAAATTTGATTTTCAATTAGTAATCTTTTAGGATAATATGTATGCAAAAAGTTGCTGGAAAATATCATATACAGTTTTGTATACCATGAAGTTTCTCCTATTATCTGAAATTAAACCTTAACCCAATGTTTTTCAAACTGTGATTTTTGACTTTTCTGCTTCAAAATCACTTGGCCAAATGACTGGGTTCCATGTTAGACCTTCTGAATTGGAATCTTTACAACTGTACTGAATCCTGGAATCTATATTTGCAATAAATTACCCAGATGATTCTAAAGTTTAGAACTTCTGTCTTAACCTCATCATTTCTTAAGACACTTAATTTTTTGAAATTATCATCTGGCTTATATATAATTTACATTCTTATTAATTAAAAAATGTTAACTTCCATTTAGGGAATTGAAAAACATCAAAGAAAATATGCATTACTGAAGGTTTTTTACACGTTAAAGGATAGTTCACATGTGCAAAAGGCTGCTTAATCTCATTCATATTTTACCAGGGTTGACTAATTCTAGTAACTTAATCTGTAAAAAATGTTTTTTTCTAAATTAATATTAGAATTAACCTCTTAAAACATGGGACTACTTTCCTTTGATTTGTGTAACAAAAGGGAAAGGATCTTTAATATATACATTTGACTTGAGTGATTAAGCTTATAACTCATCTGTTTTTTAGTGAATTACCTTCATTTGTAACCCAAATAAATCTTGGAACCTCAGTTGTCACACTTTCCATAGAGAATCATAATAAAAATAAAGCCAACAAATACAATTAAAAATGAATTCCAATGTTTACCTACTTCCTTCAAAGTACATCAAGGAGAATTCCTTAATCAGGTTTCTAAAAAGTCTTTCCTAAATTCTCCAGTTGTCTTGCTACCCTGAAGTTACTGAACATCCTACAACATAAATTTGGAACTCACTTTCCAACACTGTGAAACAGAATTATATTTTCTTCTCTTTCCTCCTGATTTTTTTCTATTTAGATAGATATAGTCTCTGTGAATACCCTCCTTTTTTTCCTCACTTGTATCTCATGATTATTGTAAGTGAGAAGATCTAAGAACCTGATTGACAGATGATCATTATCACTTACTTCTAATGTGAACAATTAGGAACTGACTGAAAACTATTACTATACACCTGGAAGGTTTGATGGTGGTTTGAGATTTAAAAATTCCATTTCTATCAGAATGTCCTTAACATTACTGTTACCACCAAATGAAACTATCTATGTGAGTTCTCAGAAATAAAAAAAAATATTTTTGTTTTTGTAATTCTAGCACCTAATATGTGATGTAAAATTTTGTTGTCTATAATTTCAAAATCTATGACATATAATGTATAATTAGATACAGAATGCTACACAGTACATAGTCGTTGTTGATTCCAGACCACAGCAAAAATATTTTCATGTTAATGTTGGTACTTTCACAGGTAAATGTGATCTAAACACTGTGGAACCATACATGGACCTCAGATTTTTGCCACAGGGAAATTTTTATTATATGCTTTGCCTTCAATTTACTTTAATAACAATAATAATACATTGCATTATGTAGCACCTTTTATCCAAGAATCCCAAAGCACAATATAAACATTAATTCTTAAAACTCTCTAGAAGATTAGTAGTTTTAAACTCATTAAAATTTTTAATAAAAGTATAAATGCATGCTATAGCTGAAGCTAACATATTAAATGGCTTAGTTTGCTAGAGAATAGAAGCATTACAGTTTTAGCTCTTGGATTCTAAAATTCTGTGTTTATTAAAAATAAAACAAAAGAGGTTTTTTTCTTAGTAATATATATTCATTGCAGAAAAATCTGGAAAGTACTTAAAAATGTGAAGAAGAATATAAAAATTACCCACAATCTTACAACATAGAGGTAAACACTCTTAATATTTAATACATTTTCTACAAATCCTCTTTACATGCACATATACAAATATACTTTTTACAGTATATTATTCAGTATTTGTGTGCATTTTTTCCACCTAATATATGAAGCATTTTTTAATATTTTCAAGTATTTTTGAATTTATAATTTTTCAATAACTACATAATAAACATTAGGTGAATACATAATAATTTATTCATGTGCTTGTGGATATTTAGATTATTCCAGGTTTCCAAAATTATGAAGAATCTAGTAAGGGCCATTCTTATGCAAAATATCTTTTTCTTCTGTTGATTTCCTTAGGGTACATTTTTAAAGGGGAATTACTGTATCAAATGGCATTAAAGTAACTTAGCTATTTGTATGTGTTAAGAATTTAGTTCCCAAAAATATTTTACTGTTCTACTTAACTATTCGATAAGTCTTTTACTTACAAAGTTAAAACTGGATTTAAAACTCATGATAAAATAATTTGAAGCTAAAGAAAAATAAGATAATATTACAATGATTAGGGGAGTTGGCTTTGGAGTCAGTCATTCTGAGATGTGAATTTAACCTGTTTTGCTTTAACCTATTTTGCTTCAGGCAAAATAATTAATTTCTGAGTCTCAATTCCACATCTGTAAATTGGGGATTATAATGCCTATTTTATAGAGTTGCTGTAAGCTTTACATGAAATGAGATACACAAAGCAATTAGAATAATTCTGGAAATTTCTCACTGGTTAAATGCCTCATCCACTCCCATCACTTTAAAATTTACTTAATATGCTGACGAATCATGACTATAGAATATAGCCCCAGCTCAGACTCATTTTCTCAGTTCCTGACTTGCATATCCAGTTCCCTATTGATATTTTCGTTTAAATGTCTTATAGGGGGATCCCTGGGTGGCACAGCGGTTTGGCGCCTGCCTTTGGCCCAGGGTGCGATCCTGGAGACCCGGGATCGAATCCCACATTGGGCTCCCGGTGCATGGAGCCTGCTTCTCCCTCTGCCTGTGTCTCTGCCTCTCTCTCTCTCTCTCTCTGTGACTATCATAAAAAAAAAAAAAAATTAAATGTCTTACAGGAACCCATCATAAAACTTCCAAAACTCTGGTATTTGGTATATTTTTTACAAGTGTTGTTTTTATGCACATATGCAATAATATTTTGTTTTACAAGATCATATCATTATGAACTGTATTTTTTATGGTTCTCCAGGGAAGCAGAGAAGTCTATGTCTACGTCTATCTGTAGAGTAAGAGAGATGTTTAAAAATTAGTTCATGTGATTTATAAAGCTGGCTAGCCCAATAGATGCAGGGCAGTTTGGCAGCCTGAAGACTCAGGGAAGACTGATGTTGCAAGTTGAGTCTGAGGCAGAATTTTTTCTTCGTCAGAACTCTCAGTCTCCTTCTCTTAAGGCCTTTGGCTGATTAGATGAGGTCCCTTTACATTACAGAGGATAATCTCCTTTGTTCAGAGTCTACTAATCTAAAAAATGCCTACATAGTGACTTCTCAGGGAGATGGTGGAGTAGGAGGACCCTAAGCTCACCTTGACCCATGGATACAAGTAGGTAACACCCACAACAGTGTAAATTACACAACAGTGTAAATAACCCAGAAAACAACCTGAAGACTGGCAGAACAGACTCTCCACAGCCAAATGTAGAAAAGAAGCCACATGGAAAAGGGTAGGAAAGATGGAGTCCTGACCCACCCGACTATCCACTGGAGGGAGGAACATCAGGGCCCTGGAGAAGGGAAGGAGACAGCCCTTCACACCAAGCACCACTGGCACAGGGAGCCCACATGGGGAAGATGAGTCTCCAGGGCACTTGGCTTTGAAAACCAAAAGGGCATAATTTTGCAAGTTCTTACAAACAGTGGGGATTAACAACTGGAACTTTAAAAATCATCAGGCTCAGCTCTGGGAGAGCCAGGTGGGTGAAAGGAAGCCGAGTCTCTGCCCTTACAGAGATGGCAAAACAAACAATCCTGAAGAGATACAACATAGACACAACAGCTTGAAAAATGCCTGATACTTGATGGGATGAGCACTGGGCATTATACTGTATGTTGGCAAATCGAACTTCAATTAAAAAAAAAAAAGAAAGAAAAATGCCTGGGGAATATAGGAGGGAGATTTGTTTACCAATCTCAGTGCATGTGCTGGAGATCTTTGGGAGACTTCTCTAAGAACAGAAGAGCTCACTGGCATTACTTCCCTCCCCAAACCCCTTACCTAAGAAGCACTGACATCTGAGGGAGCCAGTGCAATGCCAACACACACTATCTGACTTCCTAAGGGTGAGCCCTGCCTATGCATTCTCCTGTGGGTATGCCCACTCCTATATGCCCTTGGCCAGAGCCCAACCAAATGGTGTCACAAGCTCATCCACAAGAGCAAGACATATGTAACACACATAGGAGATATACCTGAAGCACCAGGTTCTGGTGAACAGGGGCATTGCACTGCAGGGCACTACAGCACCTCTTCTTCATGAGGCCACTACTTTCAAAAGCAAGAGATATTAACTGATTTTCCTAACACACAGGAAGTTAGACAAAATGAGGAGACAGAAGAATATGTCCCAAATGCAAGAACAGGACAAACTTATAACAAGGGAGCTAAATAAAATGGAGATAAATAATATGCCTAATAGAAAATTTAAAGTAACAGCCATAAAGATAACTCACTGGACTTGAGAAAAGAGTGGAGGACCTCAGTGAGATCCTTAACAAAGAGATAGAAAATATTGAAAAAGAATCAATCAGACATGAAAAACTCAATAAAAATTAAAAATAAACTAAATGGAATAAATAGTAGACTAGAGAAAGTAGAGACTGTATCATTGACTTGGAGGACAGAGTAATGGAAAGCAATCAAGTTGAACTTGAGAAAAAATGAAAATTGCCTTAAGAAACTCACTGATACCATCAAGCATGATATTTGCATTATAGAGATGCCAGAAGGAGAAAGAGAAAAGGAGACAGAAATTTTATCTGAAGAAATAATAGCTGAAAACTTCCTGAATCTGGGGAAGGAAACAGATATCCAGATCCAGGATGCACCGAGAGTCTTTAACAAAACCAACCCAAAGAGGTACACACCAAGACACAGTAATTAAAATGGCATAAGTGATGATAAAGACAGAATTTTAAAAGCACCAAGAGAGAAGAAAACAGCTACATATAAGAGATGCACCATAAAGCTAACATAGCTGATTTTTCAGCAGAAACCCTGCAGGCCAGAAGATAGTGGCATGATATTTTCAAAGAGCTAAAGGATGGGCGGCCCAGGTGGCTCAGTGGTTTAGTACCGCCTTCTGCCCAGGGCGTGATCCTGGAGTCCCGGGATCGAGTCCCATGTCAGGCTACCTGCATGGAGCCTGCTTCTGCCTCTGCCTATGTCTTGGCCTTTCTCTCTCTCTCTTTCTCATAAATAAATAAATAAATAAATAAATAAATAAATACAACAAAACAACAACAACAAAGAGCTGAAGGAAAAAAACCAAGAATATCCAGCAATACTATCATTCAGAATAGAAAGAGAGATAAAGGGTTTCCCAGACAAACAAAAGCTAAAGGAATTCATGACCACTAAACAAGCCCTACAGGAAATGTTAAGAATGTCCATTCTCTTGGAATGGAAAGACCATAAGCAGGAATGAGAAAAGTAAGAGGCTCAAAAGCAGTAAAAATTAAGTATATCTACAAAAATCAGTCAAAGGATTCCCAAAATTAAAGGAGGTGAAGTATGACACCATATACCTAAAATGTGGAGAGGGTGAGGAATAAAGAATAGGTTCAAATTTAAGTAACCATCTACTTAATATGGACTGCTATATGCATAAGACGTTGTATATAAACCTATCACAACCTACCACAAATCAAAAACCAGTAATAGAGCTGCAAAAAATAGAGGAAGGAATACAAGTATATCACTAAAGAAACCCAACAAACCTTGAGAGAAGAGAGCAAGAGAAGAAACAGACAGAGAAGAGCTACAAAAACAACCATAAAACAGGTAACAAAGTGGCAATAAGTACATACCTATCAATAATTACTTTGTAAATGGACTAAATGCTCCAATCAAAAGATATAGGATGACAGAATGGATGAAAAAGCAAGACCCATCTATAGGCTTTCTGTAAGAGACTCATTTTAGACCAAAAGACACATGCAGATTGAAAGTGAAGGGGTGGCGAAACATTTATCATGGGAATGGAAGTTAAAAGAAAGCCAGGGTAGCAATACTTATAGTGACAAAACAGACTTTAAAATAAAGACTGTCACAAGAGACAAAGAAAGACACTACATAATCAAAAAGGAAACAATTCAACTAGAAGATATAACAATTATAAATATTTATGCATCGAACATAAGAGCACCAAAATACATAAAGCAACTAATAACAAATTTAAAGGAAGTAATCAGGGATGCTTGGGTGGCTCAGCGTTTGAGTATCTGCCTTTGGCTCAGGGTGTGATCCCAGAGTTCAGGGATCAATCCCATGTCAGGCTCCCTGCATGGAGCCTGCTTCTCCTTCTGCCTATCTATGTCTCTGCCTCTTTCTCTTTCTGGGTCTCTCATGAATAAATAAATAAAATATTTTTTTAAAAAATAAAGGAAGTAATCAATAGCAATATAATAATAGTAGGGAACTTTAACACCCCACTTACATCAATGGATGAATCATCCAAAGAGAAAATTGACAAAGAAACAATGGCTTTGAATGACACATTGGACCAAATGGATCTAACAGAAATATTCAGAATATCCCAACCTAAAGTAGCAGAGTACACATTCTTTTCAAGTGCATGTGGAACATTCTCCAGAATAGATCACACTGTAGGCCACAAAACAAGCCTCAACAAATTAAAAATCACTGAAGTCATACCATACATCTTTCCAACCACAACTCTGTGCAACTAGAAATCAACCACAAGAAAAAATCTGGAAAGAACACAAATATATGGAGGTTAAATAACATGCTACTAAACAAAATCAAAGAGGAAATCAAAACATACATAGAGACAAGTGAAAATGAAAATACAGTGGTCCAAAATCTTTGGGATGTAGCAAAAGCCATTCTAAGAGGAAAGGTTATAGCAATACAGGCCTATTTCAGGAAGCAAGAAAAGTCTAAAATAAACAATCTGACCTTGCACCTAAGAGAGTCAGAAAAAGAGGAACAATGAGAACCCAAAACTAGTAGGAGGAAGGAAATACTAAATATTATTTATTTATTATTTATTATTAAATAAAATATCATTAAAATAAATATTTATTATTAATAAATGAATTAGAAACTAAAAAAATAGATCAATGTATCCAGAAGCCAGTTCTTTAAAAATACCAACAAAACTGACAAATCATTAGCAAGATTCATAAAGAAAAAAAAGGAGAGAGACAGAAAGAGAGAGAGAGGACTCAATCCAATCAGAAATGAAACAGGAGCAGTAACTACTGACAACACAGAAATACAAAGGATTATAAGAGAATGTTATGAAAAATTATGTGCCAAGAAATTGGACTATGTCGAAGAAATGGATAAATTCCAAGAAACATACAACCTCCCAAAATTGAATCAGGAAAAAACAGAAATCTGAACAGACCAATTATCAGCAATGAAATTGAATTGGTAATCAGAAAACTCCCAACAAATAAAGCCCAGGACCAGATGGATTCACAGGTGAATTCTACCAAACATCTAGAGAAGAGTTAATACCCATTCTTCCCAAACTAATCTAAGAAATAGTAGAGGAAGGAAGTGTTCACATTCATTCTATGAGGCCAGCATTACCCTGATAGGAAAACCAGATTAAGGCACTATAAAAAAAGAAAAATACAGACCAACAACTCTGAGGAAAATAGGTGCAAAAATCCTCAACTAAATACTAGCAAAAAAAAAAAAAAAAATCCAACAATACATTAAAAAAATCACTCACCACAATCAAGTGGGATTTATTCCTGGGATGCAAGGGTGGTTCAATATTCACAAATCAATCAACATGATACATCACATCAACAAGAGAGGATAAAAACCATATGATCATTTCAATAGATGGATAGTATTTGACAAAATACAACATCCATTCATGATAAAAACCCTTAGTAAAATAGGTTTAGAGGGAACATACCTCAATATAATAAAGGCTATATATGAAAACCCACAGCTAACACTATACTCAACCCTGAGAAACAGAGCTTTCTCCCCAAGATCAGGAACAGAAAAGGATATTTATTCTCACCATTTTCATTCAACATAGTATTGAAATTCCTAGCCACAGCACTCAGGCAAGAAAAAGAAATAATAAGCACCCAGATTTATAAGGAAGAAGTAAAACTTTCACTATTTGCAGATGATGATATTATATATAGAAGACCCTAAGGACTTCACCAAAAAACTACTATAATCGATAAATAAACTCAGTAAGGTCATGGTATACAAAATCAATATATAGAAATTTGTTACATTTCTATACAATAATAATGAGGTAGCAGAAAGAGAAATTAAAAAAAAATCACATTTACAATTGCACCTGAAATAATAAAATACTTAGGAATAAACTTAACCAAGGAAGTGAAAGATCTGTACTCTGAAAACTATAAAGCATCAATGAAAGAAACTGAAGATGATGCAAGCAAATGGAAAGATATTCCATGCTCATGGATTGGAAGAACAAATATTGTTAAAATATGCATACTACACAAAGCAATCTACAGATTTAATGCAATCCTTATCAAAATACAAACAGTATTTTTCACAGAACTAGAACAAACTATTCAAAAATTTGTATGGAATCACAAAAGATAGCAAAAAATAGCCAAAGCAATTCTGAAAATGAAATACAAAACTAGAGTTATCATAATTCCAGACTTCAAGATATACTTCAAATCTGTAATAAAACAGTATGGTGCCAGCATAAATATAGACACATAGATCAATGGAACAGAATAGAGTCCAGAAATAAACCCAAAATTATATGGTTAATTAATCTTTGATGAAAGGAGGTAAGAATACACAAAGGGGAAAAAAAACCCAACCTTTTTAACAAATGATGTTGGGAAAACTGGTCAGCTACATGCTAAAGCCAGAAACTAAACCACTTTCTTACACCGTACACAAAATAAACACAAAATGGACTAAGGATCTAAATGTGAAATCTGAAACTATAAAATTCCTAGAAGAAAGCACAGGCAGTAATTTGTCTGACATTAGCAGTACCAATATTTTTCTAGATGTCTCCTGGGTCAAGGGAAATAAAAGCACTAATAAACTGTTGGGACTACCTCAAAATAAAAAAGCTTCTGGTCAACACAGGAAACAACTGACAAAACTAGAAGGCAACCTACTGAAAAGGGGAGGAGATATTTGCAAATGACATACTCAGTAAAGGTTTAGAATCCAAAATATATAAAGAATTGATATAACTCAACATCCAAAATCCAAATAATCCAATTTAAAGGATAGGACAGAAGATAGGAACAGATATTTCTCCCAAGAAGATATACAGATAGATGGTCAACAGATCCATGAAAAAATGCTCAACATCACTCATCATCAGGAAAACATAAATCAAAACTATAATGCAGTATCACCGCACACCTATCAGAATGGTTAAAATAAAAAATTCAGGGAACAAGTGTTGCTGAGCATGTGGAGAAAAAGGAACCCTTGTGTGCTCTGCTGGGAATGCAAACTGGTGCAGCCATTGTGGGGAATAGTATGGAAATTCCTCAAGAATTTAAAATAGAATTACTGTGTGATCCAATAATTCTACTACTGGATATTTACCCAAACTACAAAACACTAATTCAAAAAGATATATGCAAAAAAAAAAAAAAAAAAGATATATGCTCCTCTGTGGTTTATTGCAGCATTATTTACAATAGCCAAATTAGGGGAGCAGCCCAAGTGTCCATAGATGAATGGATAAAGAAGAATGGCATATACACAATGGGATATTACTCAGCCACATAAAAGGATGAAATCTTGACATTTGCAATAATATAGACGGATCTAGATACAATACTAAGTGAAATAAGTCAGTCAGAGAAAGGTAATAAATACCATATGATTTTGCTTGTATGTGGAATTTAAGAAACAAAATAAATGAGCAAAAGGAGAGAGAGAGAGAGAGAGAGGGAGAGAGACAAACCAAGAACCAGACTATTAACTATAGAGAACAAACTGATTATTACCAGAGTGGAGGTGTGTGGGGGAGGATGGGTAAAACAGGTGAAGGGGATTAAAAGTACACTTACTGTGGGCATCTGGGTGGCACACCTGGTTAAGTTTCCAACTCTTGATTTCAGCTCAATTTATGATCTCAGCATCATGAGATGGAGCCCCGATCGATTCTCTCCCTCTACCCTTCCCACTCTTGCTCTCTCAGTCTCTCTCTCAAATAAATAAATAAATAAAATCTTTTAAAAAAAGGAGTACATTTATTGTGAGGAGCGCTGTGTAATATATAGAATTGTTGAATCACTATATCATACACCTGAAACTAATATAATGCTGTATGTTAACCATACTGGAATTAAGTAAGAGAGTAGTAAATACGATAAAAAAGAAAAGGAATATCCTAATAAAGAAATTATTCAATAAGAAATAGGCAAATCACTGAAGAAATAAAAATAGATAATAAATGTATTAAAAATTTCAATCTCATTAATCAAATAAATGTCAATATGCCATTTTCATCCCTTCCCCCCAATACCTTCATAGCAATATCTAGACTGGTGGTAATCAAATATCTGGGCACCATAGCCTAGCCAAACTGACACACAAAATTAATCATCACACTAAAGGTATGTATACTAATTACTGACCAATGACTCTTTCCTCCCTAACCTTAGGCTTTTTGCAGCTTTCCTCATCTCACTACATGCTCTTAGCATTTATCTACTTATACAAACCAGGTACCTAGAGTTGATAGTCTTCTTATTACCATATCAAATCCTTCACCACTATGTATTTCACTTTCTAAGTGTTGCTCCAATCTACTTCCTTGTCTTCCTTGTAGTTTGGGTAAATATCCAGTAGTAGAATTATTGGATCACATAGTAATTCTATTTTTAATTCTTGTTTACACATGTCTACTTTCATGTTTGCATTTTTCCTTATCTTTTTATATCATCCACTGCTACTGCCCTTGTCTAAGACACCATTGCCTCTATGCACTCTTGTCCTGTCCAGTCCATTTTCAACCTGGCAAGCCAAGTCATCGTTACAAATCCAACATTCTACTTAAGAAACCTTCAGAAGTTTCTTGATTATCTAAGAATAAAAACTGATTCCTTACTATTACCTACAAGGCCATGCATGCTCTGGCCCTGTCCACTCCTCTGAACACATGTCTTGCTTTCCTCCTAAACTCACTCACTCACTCTCACACTGCTGTCTGTTTTAGATCTTGGAAACTGCCGCATTCCTACTGCCTGAAGGCCTCTGTAGAAGTTATTTCTTCCGCAAGTCCCCTTGCTCCCTAATTCTTTGCATGCTTAAGTCTTTCAAATTCCAAAACCTTAGTTTATATCTTCCACTAAGAGCAGCCCTCCCTGGATACTCTACCTACAATTAACCTTTGTATAGCACCTTATTCTTTTTCTCATTTAAGTGGCCACAGTATGTTGTATGTAAATTTGATTACTGAATGTCTTTCATACTAGTCTGTAACTTCCATGAAGGCAGCATGGACCATGTCTGCTTGATTCACTGTGGTACCTTCATTGCATAAAATACTGTGTGAAGAAGGTATTCATTCAGTATTAAATAGATGAAATAATGAACATAGACTTACTTAATAGGTAAAAGCTGCTAGCTTTTATAATGTACTATTATTGAAATTACAAGATTATAATACGATTTGTTATTGGTTACAATGGTGTGACTGGTGGCCCTAAAGAGAGATGTCCATGTCCTGATTTCTAGAACCTGTGAATGTGGCTTTGTTTGCAAAAAGGATTTTTGCAATATAATGGAGATTCTTAGGATGAGATCATGCTGGGTTATACAAATGGATCCTAAATCCAATGACAAGTCCTTGTAAGAGACAGAAAAGGAGAAGACACAGACACACAGAGGAGAAGTCCATGTGAAAATGGAGGCAGAGACTGGAGTGATAGTCACCAGAAATGCTGATAACCACCAGAAGCTGGAAGAGGCAGGGAAGGATTCTCCCCTAAAACCTCCAAAGGGCGCGTGACCCTGCTGACACCTTGATTTTGGACTTCTGGCCTCCAGAATCGTGAGAGAATAAGCCATCCGATTTGTAGTAATTTGTTATGGCAGCCCTAGGAAACTAATACATCGATGAAGAGCCTGGTATTAGACTAAACGTTTCTACATTCTGCAAGACCAGCATTTTGAAGTTTTCAGCAATCTTTTAGGATGAGAATGTTCACAGCATTAAAGCCAGTAGAAGTGTTGTGTAGAATCCTGACATTCCTAATTCAGAATATAAACCACTGTATTGTAATACTCATGATCATCACTGCATACAAAAAATTACTACTTATTTGCTGAGATGAAGGCACGTTTGCATTTTTCTTTATCTTTTTATATCTGTGATTCCTACTTTTATAGATTTTTCTTCCCTAAAATAAATGCATCCAATATAATTATGAAATGGATTCCTTTTTTCACTGTGCATACAGGGAACTTTAAATAGATTTAGCCATAAGTTGTAATGAAACAATGATTATTGCTACTTAATACTTACGAGAATCTAAAAAAAAGGTTAGTATTTTTGCTAATTATACAAGGGAGAAAGCAGAGGCTCATAGAGATTAAGTAACCTGCAAGATCCACAGCACCAGTAGTCACCAGAGAGTGGCACTTGGATACGGGCCTATCTAATTATTCTGTGTTCCAGGACACCATAATCCCTGTGGTGGATTCTATAATGTATAGGAAGCGACTTAAAAAAAAACATTCATTTTAATTGGTTAGAAATTTAATGCAATTGTTCCTCTAAGGAGACATTTTGATTTGAAAAAATACCTGAGCACTAACAGTAGAACTTCTGATTGGGAAAGATATTTTTAGGGCATTTCTCTTGAATTAAAGCCAATCTAGGATATGAAATTGCTTACTGTGCACACATAGAAGGTTGACCCTGAATGGTAGGATATGACTCACTTGAAACAGATGGAAAATTACAATCTGATTCAGTGATCTGGGCTGACTGTACAGTTTTATTCAACTGATTAGCTTCATATATATTTGTGTGGAACATCATCTGTTCTATTTAGGGGGAGGAGCTTAGAGATGTTGTGCCTATATTATAACGTAGGCTGCCAAAGACCCTTCTGTGACCTGTGGCTGCACTGATCAATGCTGCATAGCTCAAAGATGGGAGTGTGAGAGCCTTCTACCTTTCCAACTACTGACGATCTCTTATTCAGTTTATTTTCCTAATGGTTGAGGCAACAAATAACCTCATCTTGCCAAAATCTTATTTGGAAAAAAAAAAATTTGATTTGTGTTCAAATCCTCACTTTGTTACTTACTCACAGTGTGACCCAAGCAGGTGAATCAACTTCATGGAATTTTGGTCCCCTCATCTTTAGCGTACTGATGAAAAAAATACGGCTGTGGTGTTAAAAAAAAAAAAAGCCCAAACACATACTGCATTGCCTAACATGTATTATGTACTTAATTCACATTAATTTCCTTCTTTGAATCATTCAACAAATATTTTTTGAAAACCTGTTATGTGCCAGTCAGAAAGAAAAAAATTAATTGACCTGATGTGGGTGATGTGGAAATCTAATTAAAAACCTTTAGAGGTACCGATCCTTTCCTTCGCTATCTGTACAAACCCAGTTCTGGGGAAGTTGGAGAAAATGAACTGGAATTCAATGGCTTCAGTGGAAGACTGGCCCAGCAGGCCGCCATCGAAGCCCCAGAGCCCTCTCTCTGCCAAGCCATCAGTGGGCACTGCTTTGGAGACCAACTAATGAGAGTGTTCAACATCACTTTGTCAGTAATGCTTTTTGACAGCTGTCAATTCTTAGAGAGGCCTAAATGGACAGGAAACTGCCTGTGCAGGCCAAATTATGTGGGATCAGAGACAGAGTTGTAAATGACACCTCAAATCACCTAACCATGTCAATGGAATGGAATTGGAAATGGTACTAAAAGATGTTGGCTGGCTTTATGTTCCGATAGCATTTTTTGCTTTAATGTTCTTCTTTGGTCAATGTGTTGGCTAGCTATAATTCCAACCCTCTATTTTGACTAAATCATATGATTACATCTTCTTTAGTTACATACATAACTTGTCCAAAACAAAAATATTTACATAAATTACTAAATTGCTCTGTGATAATAGGAAGCACAAAATCTACAACACCCAAATAGGTATACATTACTAGCAGGTACAGAGTTGGCTTATCAAGGATATCAATTGAACGAATAGGGCATATATTTAATGAAAGAAGAAACAAGAAGTCTGTCCTCTGGGAGCTTGCAACATAACACTGGCATGAGGAGAGCCCCATAAACATATATGTAGCCAATGATAACTTTTTCAAGGGTAATGAGTGTTATTAGAAGAATAGGATAAAGGCAAAGTGAATCTGGGAAGGCTTCATGGAAAATGTGAGTTTTGAATTAGGGTTTGAATGTTTTGAAGGGATAAGGCTTGGCAGAAAAATTGTTTTGGGCAACAAAGGCAATGAGAATGTCATAGGCAATCTCTTCTCATTTTATACCCTTTCTACATCCCTGGGCTATATCATGATTTCAAGGACTTCTTATATATTGAATATCCTCATATTTGAATATACAACCCAGTAGATCCAACTGCCTACTGACATATTTACTTGGCCTCTCCAGAAGACCCTTAAATGTAACCCATTTAAAACAAAACTCATCAGTATGCCCCTCCCTGCTCTTCTTCCATACCGCCTCTCAGTGAGGGACATTACTTTCCATCTACTGGCTTAAGGAATAAATTTATGACTCATTTTTGACACACCTACTCCCTCCCTTCTACTTCTAATCAGTGGTTAAAGTATGTCAATTTTACTGCAGAAATACTTCTATTAACTGTCTACCTTTCTCCACACCCATAGCCATGTTTCCAGTTCAAGCCACCAGCCAGAACCTCCAAATATGTCTTTATGTAATCCCTTTTGTCCCCTCCAGTTCATTTTTTACTTTTTACCCAAAGTAATCAATAAATACAAGTCTGATCATATTATTCTTCTGCTTAAGACTCTTCTCTGACTTTCCATTATTAGTAGGCTAATATCCAAACTTCTTACCATGAAGCTGCTCCACAATCTGGTCTCACTCACCTCTTCACCCTCATTTAATGCCATGCTACTTCTCACTCTCTTATCTCAGTTATACTGGATACTTTCCAGTGTCACAAACAGGTCATCATCGTTCTCTTCTCTGAGCCTTTTGCAAAGGCTCTTCTCTTTACCTGGAAACACAATTGGGAGCATTCATTCCTTCATAACTAAGTACCTACAAACCATATTAAGGGCAATGAAAGAAAAGTACAGGGTGTGATAAGGGAGCCTAATGAGAATGGAGGCCGGTGGAAGCTGAGTAAGTATTGGCTAGTGTGGGATAAAGAACATTCCAGAAAAAAAGTGATAGAATGTTCAAAAACTCTGAGGTAGAAAGAGCATGTTAAGTTAGGGGATATGAAATGAAGAAATAGGATAGTGAATGAGAGGGCAAGCGGGATGAGAGTTGAGGCTGAAGCCGCTCTGGCCCAAACAATAAAGGGCCTCCTGATTATGTTGAATATTTTAGGGACCTGAAGTATCAGCTGTTCCTGTGTGATGTGTTGTGGGATCGGGACCATCTGGAAGGAGAGACATTTGTTTGTAGGGTCCCAGTATTAATGCTGATGGTTGTTATTTAGCTAGGAAACAAAGAGGTAGAGGTATGAACACATGAATTCCCCAAATTAGGAAGGATGAATTGGCAGAGCTGGTGATGGATCTTGGGAGCAGGTGAGAGAAGAAGGACTGAAGAGGGCTCCACAGTTGTTGCTCATGTCCAGGTGGGTAAGGGTGCCCCTTGACCACAGCAGACAAGCTGAAATGAGGCAAGGGTTCGAGGGGAAGGATGCTGGTTTAATTTTGTCATAATTAGTTTTAGATCTTGGCAGATCACCAAGGAGAGGTATTTTGTTGACAGCACAAAATATGTCATGAGAAAGAGGATGAGGGGTCAAGACCTGAGGTATTGATCTGAGATCCGTCTGTGGTCGGGGAGGAGTAGTTACGTAGCTTTGCAGTAAGCAAGACAGTGTGACAATACAGAATTTATTAGACCAGGTCAGCTGGGTTCCTGGATTTTCATTAACAGTGCTTAGGTGCATCAGCATGGGGCAGAAGTATGGACGGCCGTGTTTACAAGGGAAAAGGCAAAGCTGAAGGAGGGGAAGGTTAAAGAGAATGAGAAACACATACAAACTAGTATTCACTGCCAGGGGTCAGCCCTGGGGAACAACTGAAGAGAAAATTGGGTTCACATCAACATTTAGGAAAGCCCTGAATAGAAACAGGAAGAATGGCAGGATCAGAATAGGGCAGCACATGGCCTGAAAAGTGTATGCAGGTGGGAAGAGTGTGCTGATAATCAGACCTGGAGCCCTGACAACGTGCTGATTTTATAGGAGGGCTATGCGTGTATTTTTTTATTTTTTATTTTTTAAAGATTTATTTATTTACTCAGAGAGAGAGAAAGGCAGAGACACAGGCAGAAGGAGAAGCAGGCTCCATGCAGGAAGCCCGATATGGGACTCGATCCCGGGTCTCCAGGATCACACCCCAGGCTGCAGGAGGCACCAAACCACTGTGCCACCGGGGCTGTCCTATTTATCTTTTTAAAAAAGATTTTTTTTTTTTTTTTTTTTTAGAGAGAGAGTATGTGCAAGCATGGACAGGATGGTGGGGTGGGCCTGTGGGGGGAGGCACAGGCAGAGAGATAGAAAGAGGCAGAGAAGCAGACTCCCCTGAGTGTGGAGCCCATTGCGAGGTGCTTGATCCCAGGATCCTGAGATCATGACCTGAGCCAAAACCAAGAGTTGGAGGCTTAACCAACTGAGCCACCTAAGTGCCCCACATCCATTTGAAATGAAAGAAAAGAATGCTATTCCATCAGGTGGCTAGGGGCTCCAAGCGAGCCAATGTATGAGGAAGTGACTAGTGTGTTGGCGCCCAGGTTCCAGTAGGTCACCAAGGGAGTAAGATCTTTGCTTCTAGTTTCTACTCCTGCTGCTTGCTGCTACTGGACCCCTTACACCATTTTACAAGGCTTCTTCATTTAGGAGGAAATCAGATACCATCTGCTTGACAACTTCTTAGATCTATTTCCATGAAAGAGATTATTGCCACAATTTTTGAATTCATGAGGATTTCATCGATGTGGCAATAAGCATCAGTGTCCTTGATAACTCTTTCATCTCTAGGTTACACAGAATAAGACAGCACCTGTAAACTCATTGTAATTTGCAGAGCTGTACATACCTTTGAAAAAATGATTTGTAATTCTCATGGCTAGCTCTCAAAGTATTTTTTAAATGACTGTGAGCTGAACAAGGACAAGCCAACCATGTAAGGCTTTAAAGGAGGCACCTGACAGACACAGATATCACACATCTGTTTTGATAGTCACTGGGACACTAGGAAGAGGTCTAATTCCACTGATCACGAATATATTTAACAAGGACGTTTACTTGGATATTTTTTTTTCATGTCCCTCACACATTCCATAAAAATGTGTTACTTTTAGTAGTTTGCTTTCCTTAACTTAGGGGAAAAAATAAGTAAAAAAAAAAAAAAAAAAAAAAAAAGATCTAAAGATTAGCATGGATTCCAAAAGCACTTATATGCATAATAACAATGCAAACAGAGATAACGTTATAAGGCTTGCTCTGATATTCTGATATGCTCTGATATGCTCACTTATTTCCGACTATAGCCAAAAGATGCCAACTATTAATTCCCAAATGGCTGTGCCAGAACAAGTTTATTTATTTATTTTCTGGGAACACGTAGAGAGTTTCTGCATTAGGATGCCGCAAAACACATTTTATTTTTTTGATCTGGAGATCAGGACAAAACCATATGCAAATGACAAAAGCTACATTCTAGAATGATCAGGACACATGTAGTATGTGAGTAGGAGTCACTGGAGAATTTGTTCTTCTAGAGGGTGAGAAATGGAGTGTTTGATAGCCATGCGGTGCCAAGGCCAGGGGCTGTACTTGTGAGGTCAGGCTTTGGCAGGGAGTGGGCGACAAAGACAGTCTTAAACCTCACCCACCTACAAATAATCACCCTTTAATTGGCCCAAGGCAAAACTGGTTCATGCACTTCAGAGAAGCCTGGGGCAGCAGATACAGGCTTTGTTCACATCCTATTTGAGGTGGTCCCTCATCAGTACAGCACTCTGTGTTCTCTTATATAAAAATGCTGGAAGGATGATGAGAATTAGCAACAATTAACTGTCAGTTTTAGAAGAAACAGGATTTTTTGCCTTGAATAATGTCTTCATTCTCGGCAATAAATTCTAACACTTTGACCTGAAAAATACGGATTGGTCACTATTGTCTCACTCTCAAAGTGGTAACTTTGGACTTAGTAATAATTAGCCCCAACAGCCAGAGCACAAAATCATAAGAAACACAAGACAGTCAACCACATAAAAACTTCTTTATTATTAGCTTATAAGTTTCAGCCTGTTAAAAGTCATTTTGTTCCTCAAGATTCTTTGACCAGCTCTATTTTTCCATTGTCTTTTTTTTTTTTTATTTTTATTTATTTATGATAGTCACAGAAAGAGAGAGAGAGAAGCAGAGACATAGGCAGAGGGAGAAGCAGGCTCCATGCACCGGGAGCCCGACACGTGGGATTTGATCCCGGGTCTCCAGGATTGCACCCTGGGCCAAAGGCAGGCGCCAAACCGCTGCGCCACCCAGGGATCCCTCCATTGTCTTTTGTAATCTATTTTCTTGTTGCTAGCTAAGTAATTTATTTAAGATGTAGTATTACTTAAGGCATAGGATATTAGCATGATTTGCTCTGAGGGATGTTAACCTAATTTTTTTAAAAATTTAAATTCAGTTTTAATATCTCAGTGGTATTATGCTGTGTTAAAATTGCATTTCTGGAAAAACCCACTCATCTGTAAGAGTTTAGACATGAACCCTTTACCTATATACTATATTAGCTGAGTAACAAATGAATTTCCTTTTTACTGTTTTTCTTTTCAATACATCTTGTGAAATCATAAGAGAATTATGCAATTTATATAGGGAAATTTGGCTGCCATTTGCTTGGACTGTGACATATGACTATAATTTGTAACTTTCCTTCCAACACTTGGTTATTTGTTATCTGAATATCTGAGTTTCAGAAGTATGAATTAGTGTATGAACAATGGAAAAGAAAAAAAAAGGTATTCTATAATTCTCAGAGGTATGGTGCGCCACTGTACTTAGAAATATGGGCTGAGAAACACATTTAGGTATAGAATTTGTATTCTGCTTCCCTTAGTGATTTACATGACGGTGTGACTTGCATCTTCATTTGATTTTTACATCTTTTTATTTGTATGTTATTCGTTATGTTTTGTGTTTGGGGTTGTGCATGTCTTTGGCTGTTTCCAATGGTCTCTCAAACTATCAAAATCACCACCTTATTTTTCTGGGTGCATTTGAAAGAAAAATATATTAAATGCATATAGGTCTTGTAGTATATAGGGCATTTATTCCTTTAACAAACACTTATCAAGTTGCTGCTATGTGTCAATTGCTGTACTGGGCACTGGGAACACAGATTTAAATAAGGCAGACATGGTCCGGACTCATAGAGAAGAGTTCAGTGGTTCTCTGGACAGGTGATTACAAAGATGATGTAGTAACAGATAGGTGGCAGCATTGAGGCACGTAGGAGTGGTGCCTGTCCAGAACTGGTAAGGGAGGGCTTCTTGGAAGAAGTGACTCCAACTGGACACTTAAAGGAGGAGTAGGAATTAGCCAGACAAAAGGAGTTTTGAATTTGGATAGGAGTAATGGATGGAAGGATAGTGTTCTAGTCAGAGGGAACAGCTTTGTTATTCGATGGTACGTAAGCCTGGATAATAATGTGTAAAAGAGCTGGTTCGGAATCCTCCAAAACTGAGGTCCATTCTTTAAGGGACTACACCATATGGAGTTTGAACCAGTAGTCATCAAAGAAAACCAAACATCCAACAAAAACAGAGGCACCCAGGTGGCTCAGTCAGGTGAACATCTGACTCTTGGTTTCAGCTGAGGTCATAATCTCAGGGTCGTTAAGTCGAGCCTCAAGTCAGGCTCAACCACTGCAGAGTCTGCATGAGGATCCTCTCCCTCTCCTTGTGCCTCTCCCCACACTCGCATTCTCACTCCCTCTCTCAAATAAATACATAAAATCTTTTTTAAAAACTCCACAAAACCCAAAGAGCACATAAGAAGCACAGAGGTCCTCCGATGGGTCCACACGAACAGGAATGTTATAGCAATATAATCTTAGCTTTGGTTTATGTATCTCCTCAAAGGTGGAGACACAAGCATGATTTGAAGGTTAGAGATCCTGTGGGACAGGTCCATCAAAGTGCCTGCCATACCAATAGCTTCCTTCTAAGGGAACGTGACTTACCCACAAGTCGGCTGTGGGAGCTGCATTGGTGGTCATGAATCCCCTTCTTTTAGATCCATCTGACTGGACCAGGGTGGTCCTACCCCTAACCAATGCCTAAGCTGGCCAGTGTCCTATGAGATGGTTTGGCATGAAAAACTGCCCAAACAGGGAAAATGGTGATTAGTTGGGTCAAATGTTCCAGCTCAGGAATTTGAACTAGGGCATCTGAGGAGGAGTATAAGCTCCAAAGAACCACAAAAAGAGGACTTGTGGCGGCAAGAAAGATGAGTAAACTGATGGTATAAGTAAACAGAATTTATGAGTAAGCAGAAACTGAAACAGAAATGACAGAGAGTAGAGGGTAAGGTGGCTAAGTGATACCAGTGGGAGGAACAGATGCAGTCAGAAAGGAGCTGAGTCACCACCGGAAAGATGAGAGACCAACAAAGTCCCTGAAGAGCCAATAAGGTAGCCACTGGAACCATGATGGATTTTCCTTATTACCAAATATTCTCATCCTTAAGGGTGTTCCATTGATACTTTTTGTGCTTTTGAATATAATAAGTTATTACTAATGAAGGTAACCAAAGTGAGTCCTTATTTATTGGAAACAAGTTTCTTTACAAACAGAATCCTTCAACCCCAGAATTTCTTGCAGATCCGCCGACAACATGATGAAATATACCATTAGAAATGCATTCCTTTGGGCTAAGAAATTGGGGTCTCAAGATTCTTCAGTAAAATGTAAATGTTACTGAGTGATATAATATAGAGAGCCATTTTCCAACACAAAGAACAATTATTGAACCTCTGTTATGTATTGAGTGTTTGTGTGTGTAGACATGCACATGTGCTTAAGTGCTTTTACTGGGATGGAGGTGGGAATGAGAGGAATAAAGCATTGAGGAGTATTAAGTATGCATTAGACAAGGGCCTTTCCTTTAGAAGTTTAGAGTTCAGTTAGGCATATACTCAAAATTGGGAAGAATTTTAAAGGTAATCTAGATTAGAGACTGTAAACTCAAATGTCCACAGGTATCAGGTTAGTAAAGAGTCTAATGAAGTGGGCAGAGAGGCAGTGCTGGGGAACTGCAGAATGGTTTAGTAACACAAAGTTTTCTGGGAAGAAAACCTTCTCTGTGTTTATACATTAAAATTTTCAAGAGGCTCAGTTTTTATACAAAATACCCTAAAATTTAAATTTTGCTGTATACTTCAAGTTAAAGCAAAGCAAAACAAAAATCTCTGGAGCCAAACAAACAAACAAAACTCTGCAGACAGGATTTGGACCATGGGTCAGTAGTTTATGATCTCTGTTTTAGTGGGTTTCAAATTGTTTAAAGATTCAGGGCCTTCCTGCAAAATAAACTTCATGCCTAAATCTAATATGAAAAGAGATGCAGAAGTATTGGGTTGGAATTGGGTGAGGAGATAGAGCTTGGCTACCCTCATCTTTCACTTCCATTCTAATCAGGCCCAAAGGGAGCTTGACTAAATCTTGAAAACCACTAAGGCAGTTCAGTCCCTTAGTTTTATAGATGAGGGAGAGGAAAGATCCAAGAGTCACTAGCCTAAGACAACAATATTTTGAGGATAATGTAGATAATGTTCCTTTTTACACTAAGGAATGCAAGCTTCTGTATGGAAGTTAAGTGTTGTGGTTCTAGAGTACATTGCTTGGATTTGAACTCACTTTTTAGGAGCAAATTTAAGAAAGCGGCATTCAACCATTCTGCCTAAATTTCCACATCTGCTAGATAAGAATGATAAATAATAGTACTTGGGAAGTATAAATACTACTTGAGAAGATTAAATAAATAACATATACATAGCATGTAGTTCAGTCCATGGCACAGAGTAAGTGTTCAATAAACGTTAGCTATTTTTACTATAGATTATCTTTGCCAGTCATTAATATCATAGCAAGATTTATGGCACGTGACAATAAGCTGTCACCTACCATACAGTCTTGGGGGAAGAACATAAATTTTGAGGAGAGCACCTTATATTTGGAGCATAGTGATTTTTTTTTTTTTGAAAGACAGAGAGAGAGTAAGTGTGTGCATAAGCTTGGGGGGAGGGGCAGAGGGAGAGGGAGAGAGAGAGAGAACCCTAAGCAGAGTCCATATCCAGCATGGAGCCCAATGTAGGGCTCAATCTCACAACCCTGAGATCATAACCTGGGCTGAAATCAAGAGGCAGACACTTAACCAACTGAGCAACCCAGGCACCCCGGAGCATGGAGATCTTAGAAGAGATGTCAGGCAGTGGTGGGTGGCTTTAGCCTAGGAGGTTTTTGTTTTGTTTTTCCCCTGTAGCTCTGGTCCTTGCAACTCCTTAGACTTGAAGACTTTACAGGTTACTGGTAGGCTTCTGATGTTCATATAAACACACAACTCATCATTAAGATGTAAAGGGTTACAAAGGTACCAGAATCAGATTTGATAAGCTGAGTAAGCTTAAATATCTGGGGATTAAGTCTTTGTAACACAAATAATGTGTAGTTTAAACTAATTTCTGGGTCCACCCCCCTTTTCCACCCACAATGGCACGTATGGTCCATTATACCCCTTGTCAAGCACCTGGGGGAGAGAGCTTTAATTGTCTAGGAGACCAGTTTAGAAGGTTTTCTCAGTAAAGGTGGTCCCTATCGGCAGCCTCCTTGCAATAATAACCAGGGAGGACATTCAACAGTAATTCCTGAACACCTACCATGTGCCCAACTTTAGGGTTCAACTGTTTTTGAGGGAAGATGGCTTTGTCAGCCCCTAGCTGGCCTGGATGGTGACTCTGGGCCTCAGTAGGCACCACCCTGTACCAGCCCCCTTCTGCAGCACATAGTCCTTTTCACAGCAGGCACTTTAGGGGCATCTGGTCAAAGAAGGGACTGGAGTTTCTTGGCAGAAGGAAGCCTAACAAACAACCATAAAAGGATTTTCTAAATATGTCCACAATCCAATATAAGCCTCGGTAATTTGATTTGTAGGAAATGGAGAGCAGAACATTACACACAGAGTGCTTATCTATAATTCATAATAATTACTGTAATGGGGAATCTATTGTATAGATAGATGTAGGAACACAAATTACACCCCCAGATGACTGCACTTCTGGCTGACGTAGCCCTTCACGCCCTCCTAATTTGCCTACTGTTTAGTGCATATCACTTAGTTGCTCAGATTTAAAACTTTGGGGGGCACCTGTTGAAAGCTGAAGCATTTCTCCTTTTGGTTAGAGAGATCACTGACCCATTTTTGAGGCGGAACTGAAGCACTTCCTGAGCCTAGTTGTTTTCTAGTATTCTGGGTTTTGAGTAATCACAACATAACATTTGATAATTTATTTATTTATATGTGATATTTGCGATCTCATGTTATGACAGGAAGTTTCCCTTCAATGGAAAGGATAGTGCTTCTTCAGTGGCTTGTGCCACTGAAGGTTCGAATTCATTTGGGGTGAAGGCTGATACGCTGTTAGGGGCTGTGGGCCCTTGAAAAGGGGCTACAGGGAGAAACAGATCTGTGGGGAACAATAAAAAAAAATGGAGAGAGGTAACCTTTATTTTGAACGCAGACTTTACAACTGCATATTCTTTTTTTTTATTTTTTATTTTATTTTTTTTAATTTTTTTTTTTTATTTATTTATGATAGTCACAGAGAGAGAGAGAGAGAGAGGCAGAGACACAGGCAGAGGGAGAAGCAGGCTCCATGCACCGGGAGCCCGATGTGGGATTCGATCCCGGGTCTCCAGGATCGCGCCCTGGGCCAAAGGCAGGGGCCAAACCGCTGCGCCACCCAGGGATCCCACAACTGCATATTCTTTTACTGTACAAGTTCCACTCATCTTTGTTGAATTGTGAGCTATCTGTACCCATCTATAAATAAATATATGTTTCCTGAGAGTAAGGGTAGAATAGGCTACATATTTCACAAGAAAATAATTGTGGTATCTTTGTTCTTTTACTTTGAGCGTTATTTTCATAACTGACGTCTCTCTTTCCAGATGCCCCTCCTGACCCTCGCATTCCACCCCAAAAAGCTTTCTGTAGCTGCTACTTCAAACACTGATAATAGCCTCTTTTAGTTGTTCTTTTTACAGTTTATAATTGTCCATCATCATTTGCTTTTGGTCTGTCTGGGAGACATTCAAAATCTGGCCACTACTTTATTTTTAGTGGCAGAGCGTGTCTACTCCTCAGCTGTTGGGAATGCTGGTCCTGGCTGCGAATCTTGTTTGCTTTAAGTTGCAATGCTTTCTGCCCCATGTGTTTTAGTTTTTGGAAGCAGCTGTATTGGTAAAGCTTCTGGCTGAATTACCGGACAAAGCCCACATTATAAAAATCCTCAACTTGTTTGCTCTTCACTTCAAAAAGACTGTGGGCTGCCAGCTTGTCATACTCATATTACCCACATGCCTGTTTAAGTTTTCACCAGCAGGCATGCATCTCTTGGTCTCCACTTTTTTTTTTTTTTTTTTGGCAACTGATTGGCCTATAGCTATTTGGTTTGATACTGATCTGTAAGAGACAAACCATGAAGGGGCTGGCACCGGACAGCCGGCAGTCTAGGGCTCTCCCATTAGCAAGGAGAGGGTTTTGGTTGGAGGATTTTGCTTTTTCCTCTGGTCTCCATCTTCAGGCTAGAGCTGAAACTGGCATAGAAGACTTCTGTTGGCTTTTGCAAAGCTGATTGCTCAGTCCGTAAACTCTGGATGTGTGTGGCGTGAGGGTGTGTCTGTATGTGTCAGCATCAGGGACCCTCCGGCAGTAAAGCAGGTGATAGTAGGAAACAGTGCTATGTGCCTAGACATCAAGAGGAGGAGGAAGTTTCAATTGGTTGGGGGCCCATAAAAGCACTGGAAATTCCATGCCATGTAGTTGTTCAGGTGCTTAAATTGCCACCATATCACTGCTTTCATTGCCCCTAAACTAATCCTTCTGTTTTTCTAAATCTCATCATGTTTACTGGGTCTTCACTGCCATTTCTGATTTTTATTATCGCCACAGCCTAACCGTCTTTCATCTTTCCTCATGATTGTTTTCTGTCTTGGAGGACTCCTGGATGGTTGGAGAGTTTAAGTGGATGGAAGTTGAATTGATCTGCAGTTGGTTATTGGTATTTATATTAGATATCATGGATTCTATCCCCCAGTGTTCAAGATAAATGATAGGTGACAAGAGAATTAGCTTCCTTTAGGTCTTTACAGAGTCTGGCTCTGACAAGGGATGTCAGTGCAGACTTAAATAGCAGACCTCTAGATTTAGTGTTTGGAAGTGTTCTCAGCATCAAAACCTTAGTTTAAATAGTAGTAAATCTTGTGCTTGAATTAAAAGCAGAAAAAATTTTTCTGAGCATTGCCAAGACTAGAGGTGCAAACTCTCAGCCTTTGGAGCTGATCTGGTTTGCAGATGAGGTTTTGTTTAGCCTGAACATTTATATTTCACCAAATGACTGGGTTTTTCTTTTTTTCCTTTCTTTCAGTTGAGTTCATTGTCATCACTTAAAAACTTAAAATTTGGGAGAATTCACATAAAAATCTTAATTTCCAGCTTCTTGGGAAACTGTAAGTTCTGGCAATACTGGGCTTGTATTCTTGCCTGCAAAACAACTGATGGAGCTTAATAGCTGCTGTCCCTTTTAAATTAGCAAGTTCAGCACAGCCTCCAGGAATCCCTGTGGCCTCAGTAACAGAGAATTGCCTCATCCTATTTGCAATTTTGCTTTTTAAAAGATAGTTTTAGGAATCTTTAATATTGTGCCCATGTCACCTTGCTTTCTTCTCCCATTGTACATACTTTCTTAGGTCCTAAAAAAATCTTTGTCTTTCTGGTGTCTGCTTCCATCCCTCTATGAGACATAGGAAATATAGAGCAGAAAATGACACGTCCTCTTATCAGGACACTCACGAAACAGGGTGTGTTGAATTTATTTTGTGTGATTTGTTTTTCTAAAACTCTTGTGTCTGAATACTTTTGGTGTCAGGAATAATGTCTAAGGCAGATGCAAAAGAGACTTTGTTATCTCTGTTAGATATAAGTGATTCAGGATGGCAGTAATACACTGGGTGAAGAGAGAGTCTGAGAGGTCACAGGACTGTGGAAAGCTTAAGTATAATGAACTGTGAATCCTTTGAAGAAAAACAAGCCCTTCATATCCTTCTCTATGCTGCAGATTACAAAGGAAAGCCCAGGCTTGAACCCTACCTCCTTTCCAGACTGCATCAAATAAGGAAACGTGAGAGTCATTGTGTATTGTGTTGAGGCCCACTGTAGTACAGACTTCCCAGCTGAGTTCTATGTGTGCGTGTAGGGAGAGGACCATGAACGGAAGAACCTCCTGAGAATTCATTCACTATACTTACTCTGTGCCCCTTGGACTTGGGGCCTGCAGTGACCATCCAGCATTTGTGGGAAGAGGCACATCAAGAAGACATCACGTGAAATATCCTCTGAATGCTTGATAATTATTTCTAAGTGAATGTGTAGCACAATGTTTGTTTTTAACAAGGAAATCAGAACAAAAAGGGATCAGCTCCTGGCTTTTTAAAGATTGGCTCCTTAGGAAGACACTGCCATTTGAAATTACTTAACATTTTTACCCCAATATAAATGCTTAAGGCAAGAACTAGATTTTATACCTAGCGAATAGCAATGTAAATGTCAAAGAACATATTCCAGAGCATTACACTTACAGCTCTTAAAATGGCATCTTAGAATGGTATTAATCACTGTCAGTTTTGTGTACAACGTTTCATCAATTAAATAGCAAGAGGACCTGTCCTTTCATGGAAAGCAAATAACACATATGGATTTCCTCTTAGCAATTAGCTGAACATTCTGCATTTCCTTCTTGCTTGCAAAAAGGGTTTGGACTGAAACCATCAACATGTTTGTGTTCTTCATTGGTAAAGCAAAGCAGATGTGTAACGGCCTCAGTAGAATCCAGATTCATTTACAAAGTATCTTGTGAAACATCTTGATGTGGAAGCATTTCTGTATCCTTAGATCTTTTTAGAGTTGGATAGAGGGTGACACCCTATAAAAGTTGTGAAGTGCTTTAAACTCTGTCGTGTCTTGAGCTGAGGTTTTCAAGACTGTGTCACTATGTGTATGTAGAGGGGAGTTTAAGACTTTCAAGCTTAATGTGAAAAATTTGTTTCCAGCAGGGACGAGTTTCAACTAGGTCTATGGATTTATAAAATGATGAGGCAATTTTATGCAGCAGAGACTGATGATAGAAATGCAGTTTACATAAATGGCAATGGATTAGCACTTAAACCACTCTCCACGTATGTTTAAACAATCTTCCACGACCCTCAAAAATCTCCTTTTATAAACTTCATCATTTATCTGGGATTAAAAGGGCAATGTTTTGACAACATTGTTGATTTACATGTAACTCATCATTTGTTTATCATTTATCTGAGATGATTAGTTGCCTGAACTTCATATGCCTGGAATGTGTATTACCCTTGTTTACATTTTTGGTAGCTGATGCCCTCTTTAATGTACTTTTTAGGGCTCAGGACAGCTTGGTGACTTTGATGATCCTTCTAGTAATCAGTCCCATCTAAGCCTGAGGGAAGTTGAAGATTTATAACTTTTCAGCACAATTGGGTTTTAGTGATAATCCATCAAAGTTCTTAGTATTCTTCTCAGACTCTAGGCTCAAACTTAGTCCGACAAGATGCATTGGTCTCTGAAAATTGGCCCTCAGGGCCACGAAATCCTGTAGAGAGTCAGGAATATGGTGTAAGGCCCAAGTATTCTCAAACATGTAGATGGAAGGGAACAAATAGAAATATGGATATCAATACAGCACGAGAAACTCTGTATTGGTAAAGTATACAAACATAGACCCACACAAACACATATATTCCAAGCAGGATGTAATAATCATACTTCAATATTGTCTGTTCATCTAAAATAGCTTTTGCATCCATTTGTACTTCCAATGATAGATTATGCCTGTTGCCAACTATTTGTTATTAGTTTCCCCCCATCTTGGACCATCTTAAATTGATTTTGTAGCTTAAAATAAGAAGACATTCAGAGGAAGTGACTGAAAATAATTTCTATTTGTAAATAATTTCAGTGGTTGGGTGAATGATGTGCATTTCATAAATTCAA
Organism: Canis lupus dingo; assembly: GCF_003254725.2. NCBI lineage: Eukaryota > Metazoa > Chordata > Mammalia > Carnivora > Canidae > Canis > Canis lupus. The sequence goes on from NC_064245.1 coordinate 4,570,974, forward strand.
AGTTTAACAAGGTGATGAATTTGTACTTTTGTTCAACATAATCCATGTGAGAGCTGTTTGTTATGAGAAAAAGCATTCTGAGCAAAAGACAAACTCTTTTCCATGGATACTGCAGAAGATATGGGGAGCTCTAGATGTGTCAACTACACTGGGCAGACATGGCAGGAGGTGAGTATAGTAAGAGAATAAAAGGCAGCTTCCATGAGAGGGGCGAAAGACATCCACAAATAATTTTATGAAGAATTCCTGTAACATTTGTGGAAATTCTCCACATTACCCATTAAAAGCAATTCATAATCAAAATCTACATAATAACTTCTGGCCTTCTCTGGCCAGAATGCTGTTTCATTCAATATAATGCTATTCAGAGGGTGGTCCAAGTGGGAGTCCGCTATATTTGAGGTATATATGGGGTTTTAGATACAAATCATTACCCTAGAACTAGGTTAAAAGTGCATCTTCACTATGACCGTCTATGTTTTGGAATTATGTGTAAGTGAATATTCTGAAATTTGGACTTTATAATTATTTCAAGTGAAGAACTTACATAATGTGGCACTATGCAATTTTACAAAATGTGGACATACAGAAATGTTCCTTCTATTGTGTTACGTACCTGCCTACAGAATATATCTGTAGTAGAGACAGGTAGATGTAGAAGTTTGGGAGGGATTTAGGGGTAAGCCATGTGGTTCTAGAACTAGATCAAAAAACAGGAAGAACTGATCTGTATCAATATATACAATGTCCAGATAGAACTCAGAGTCAACAGTATCTTAGATGGTGTATTAGCAAAATTATCAAGGGAAAAGCTGACTGAAAGGACTCAGTCTCTTTATATTCTAGAAGATAAAACCTCTGGATGAGAAGGATGTGAGACATCAATAATAAACCAGGAAAGTAAGAAGAATATTCAATAGCTAGAATATAAGGTCATGGGCACAGAGTGGTGAATTGTTGGTGGAGAAGTGAGGCAAGAAAGGGCAGAGAACAATTCTTTGTATTATTATGTAAAAGCCAGATCATTCACTGTGTCCTCCATTCTTGGCCAGATTCTAATTGGCTAAGCGCTGCTCCTAAAGATAAAGCTCTTAGATAAGACAAAGTTAAGGTAGTCCATGTCATGGCTATACAGTTTCTTAAGAAAGAAGATGACTGCTGCATCTGGCTGGCTTGGGAGTAGTTCTCCGCTTGGGGTGGATCTGGTGCTGTTAGTCTGTGTTCTATAGCATCACATTGGTTGGTTTGAGATTAATGGCTGCAGATCAACAGAGGAAGTCTTAAAAATTCCCTTGTGAACAAACAAGCTAAAAATTGATTTTTAACTTAGACTCAATGGACATCCATTTACTGAGACAACTGGAGTTGCTCTTGAGAAGGAAGAAGAGGTCAGTGACAACCATGCTCTAGAGCAGGGAAACGCCACCGACTCAGTGAGAGTATATGGGCTTTTGGGTCATCCAGAGATTCAAATTCACCAGGAATTCCCCTTGAGAAGAGCTAAGATTCATGTTTTGAACTGCCAGCTATGAATCAGGGAGCGACTGGACCTGCGGGCAATCCACCAGGGGGCAGTAAATTGAAGCATGGTCAGTCTGACTCTTGAAGCAGATTCACTCTTCATAGGCAACTTTCTGGAGCTTATTACCAAACCAAGGATCCATCACAATTCTTTCTGGAGGAAAAAGAGGCAACTCTAGCAAACCTCCAGGAACACAAAGGCCTGACCTGCTGGCGTGATTTGGGCAGCTGGAGTGATATAGTTACACTTTAGTTTCATGGATCCTGATTCCCTTGCAAAGAAGGTGGACTTAGGCCAGGACAAGCAGATGCAGATCCTGAAGAAGCTGGTTATAATCAGGTTGGAGACTTGCCTCCTTGTTTGTTTCAGGACAGGCAGGGTGAGTATATGCAGAGTTGCTTTGGTTCTCTAGCTGCCCACTCCCCAGGGTTTTGCAGACCTCAGGGCACAAAGACTGCTCCGAAATTTGGGCAGGGGGAGGGCAAGAGATGAATCTATCTTTGTTTTTGTGGTTTCAGAAAGGGCTTCTAGAGGCTGTCAGCTCCCCGAGGGAGAGAATTAAGTGAACACACCTTTTTCCTTATATTACCATCAACACGGACTCTGCAGGAGGCTTGGACTGCCTCAGAAAGCTGACAAGTGGTGCTCCTTGGACAGGCTAAGAGAAACTCCAGAGGGTCACGGTGCCTGAGAGGAGTCATGGCCAGCTCAGTAAAGGAAGGGGAATCCACGAGTATGAGATTTCATAATGTGAATAGAAAGAGTCCCGGGGAAACACAGACAAAGATTAGGACAGTCTTTGGGGATACTCCCATGATGCAACCAGAGAGATGCTGTACCATACACACCAGCTAACGTTCTGGTTGCATCTGCTGTGTGTTATGTTCTAAATGCTTCCGTATAGTAATCTACTTAATCCACCCAATAACCTTAGAGTGAGGCACTATCATGATTGTATTTTGTAGGTGAAGAAACTGAGGCACCTGGAAGTAAAGATCCCAGAGCAGGGCTCAGTGACTCAGCCTGTGCTCTGACTATGCTGTTCTGCCTCACAAATTGGACAATTTATTCATCAGAGTTTCAGGGGGCAGAGTGCCAGAGTTGTTCATTATGAGAAAGGCAGTTGTAAATTTGAGGTAGAGGGAAACTCCTCAAATAGGATATTTAGAAAGCATTTGATGTTGAATACCATGTATTCCCTGGTCTCACAACCATACACTTCATTTTTAAGAAATGATGACAAAAAAAATAATAAATCAAGATTTCTGGAATAAACTTGTCTTTGAATGCAGTCCTGTATATATATAAAAGGCCCATGATTCAGGTTGCAATAGTTGGTCTAATTTTGAAGAAATTTTGTCACTGGGTCTGCACTTGCTATTTTTCCTTCTTTCACATAGGGTCTTTTCTCAAAGTTTTGAAAGTTCTTTGAAAGTGGGAAATCATAAAGGCTGCAGCATGCAGTGGCACCATTCTGGCATAGCAGTTGTAAGCACAGTGTGGTGTCTTATCCTGTCTTATGTCCCAGTTCCTCTTCTTAATAGTTGTGTGACCTCAGGAAAATCATAAGAACTCTCTGAGCCTTAGGAAATCTTCTGGAAAAGGTGAGAAATAATCTTTACTCACTTGGGATTTTGATAGTATTAAATGAGATTGTGATTGTAACATGGTAACATGCCTGGGATATAGTAAGAATATGATGTAATATATTACTCTTGTTACTATTAACACTTCTCTTTTTGATTATTAATATCATCTGTAGTCCAAACTGCAGAACACATCAAGTTGGTCTGGATACCAGGTTATCTGACTGTAGTAACCTACTGTTGTCGCTATTCAGTAACAGCGCTCAGCAGCCCCAGCCATACTGATAATCCTCCATTTCTGAAATATGTTTCTCACCTGGCTTCTGATGTCCCTCCTACTACTCTGGCCATTTCTCTCATCTCATTCCTAATTCCTGTGCATCTTCCCATCTTCTTAATATTGAGGTTTGCCAAGGCCTTGTCCTTGGAACTCTCCTTTATCTGCACTCACTCTCTTCATCTGCCTGTTTTTCAATTTGAATATATTTTTAAAAATTAATTAATTAATTGATTAAATTCCAGTATAATGAATATACAGTATTACATTAGTTTCAAGTGTACAATATGGTGATTCAGCAATTCTATACATTACTCAGTCTCATCACGGTAAGTGTACTCTTTATCCCTTTCACCTATTTCCTACCCACCACCCCTTTTGTAACCATCAGTTTGTTCTCTACGGTTAAGAGTTGGGCTTTTTGTCTTTTTTTTCTTTGTTAGTTTGCTTCGTTTCTTAAATTCCATATATGAGTGAAATAATATGGTATTTATCTTTCTCTAACTTATTTCACTTAGCACTATACCCCCTAGGTTCATCCATGATGTTGCAAATGTCAAGATTTCATTCTTTTTTTATGGATGACTAACACTTCATTAGTTATGTATATATGTATATTATATATATGTATATATATATTATATATACATAAAATCTTTATCCATTCATCTGTTGATGAACACTTGGGTTGCTTCCATATCTTGGCTATTGTAAATAATGCTGCAGTAAACAATGTGGTGCATATATCTTTTCAAATTACTATTTTTGTTCTTTGGGTAAATACCCAGTAGTGGAATTACTGGATTATACGGTAATTCTATTTTTAACTTTTTAAAAAAGCTGTTATTTATTCCTTTGAGAGAGAGAGAGAGAGAGCGCGCACACAAGTTGGGGGAGGGAAGATAAGCAGACTCCACACTGAGCATGGAACCTGAGGTGGGGCTTGATCCCACAACTCTGAGTTCATGACCTGAGCCAAAACCAAAAGTCAGATGCTCAATTGACTGAGCCACCCGGGTGTCCCTATTTTTAATTTTTTAAGGAATCTCTGTACTGTTTTCCATAATGGCCACACCAATTTGTATTCCTTCCAAGAGTGCACAAGGCTTCCTTTTTCCACATCCTTGCCAACAGTTATTTCTTGTGTTTTGACTTTAGCCATTCTGACAGGTGCAAGGTGATACCTTGTGGTTTTGATTTGCATTTCTCTGATGATGAGTAAGGCTGAGCATCTTTTCATGTCTGTTGCCCATCTGTATGTCTTCTTTAGAGAAATGTCTGTTTGCGTCTTCTGTCCATTTTTTACTGGATTGTTTTTTGAGTGTTGAGTTGTATAAATAATTTGAGTATTTTTTTTAATGTCACATTCACATTGACTACTCTCACCTGTATCTCCCAACTAAAACTCAATTTAGACTCATACATTCAATTGCTTACTAGCATCTCTACTCAGATGTCTAACACCTACAACAAACTAATCATGCAGAACCCTTGACTTTCCTTTAAAACTTACTCTATCCACACTTATCCCTACCTCTAGTTTCTAAAAAAAAGCAAAATCAAAAACAAATAACAAAAAAACAACCAGAAAACCTAAGAATTATTCTTGGTTCCCCTTTTCCCTCATGTACTACATTCATCCCATCCCATCAGAAAAACCCTATTAACACTATCTTCAAAATATTTCCAGAACCTTACCACTTCTCTCTCACTCAGTACCTCCTCTGATGCCATCTAGGTTCAATTTACTATCATCTCTTGTCTTCATTTTTGCAAATGCCTCCTAAGTGGCTTTACTGTTCCCACCACTGCCTCCTTCAGTCTGTTCTCAACACAGTATTCAAAGTAATCCACTTAAAACTTAACTAAGATCCTGTCATACCTGTGTTCACATCCAGTGTCACTCAAATGGAAGCCAAATAATAAATAAATAAATAATTGAGGTCACTTTCCCCTCTACTTCTCTGACGTTTGTCCATTGCACACTCTTTCTCTAGCCACATTGGTTTCCTTGCTTTTCCTTGAGTATGTCAGTCACTCCTTTCTCAAGGCATTTGCACTGCCTTTCTCTCTGCCTTGAATACTTTGCTCCCAAATATTGGTAAAACTTACCCTCTTACCTCACCTTGACCACTCTATTTACAATGGTAATCCCTCATTATCTCTATTTCCCTGCACAAAGTTAAACTAGACTAAGACACTTGATTGCATTCTTTTTCTGCAAAGCAACTAACACCTATTAATATGCTCTATATTTTATTACTGATTTTGTCTCTTGTCTGATTCCTCCACTGGTATATTTCAGCTCCATCAGGCCAACAAGTTTTGCTGTTATGACCACTGCTATATTCCCAGCGCTAAGAACAGCATTTAGCTTTGGTAAATTTTAAAACAGGCTGGAGTGACATGATAAACATCCAATAAGCACTGACTGAATGAACAATTTGTTTATTCATTATTAATTAGACAGTGGTTTGGTACCTTATTGTACCAATTACTGCAGTCAGCAGCTATGGCTGTACGCTATACATAAATTTCAGTTCTTTTACAAAGCTGATTTCAAATATTTGGCATGTAAATGTGTATACATATATAGATCTTGGCCTCTGCCATCTTAAATGTTTATAGTAACATCTCGTCTGGGGTGTGTAGTTGGGGAAATCATCTTGGTTCTCATTCCCCACTCTCCACCAAAAATAATGGAGAATGCCTCAGCTGAGAAAAAAAAAAAAAAAAAGGCGGGGGGGAGTATTTGTTTTTCTTCTCATTAGTGTTTATAATTATTTTCTTTTCATTCTCACTCGTGACACCACTGGTATTGCAAACCACAGGACCCAATACTAAAATTTTCCTGCTGTTTGGAGTTCAGGCAATAGTTGCCTTCATCCCTGCTCTTTTCTTGCCAACAATAGGAGGAGCTATTATATTACATGCATAAACTGTCCAATGAGCAGAAGGTCAGGTATCACTTTGAGTGACAACCTTCCAGGTTGCAAAAACTATAATTCTGTTCATTCAATTGAGTGACTGAATGGCTATATGTCATTTTGCCTTCAGAATATCTCTTCTTAACCTCCACTGTTTTGACTGCATTCTGGAGTTGATGCTGAAAGGAGAGGTGGTATAATATAGAAAGCACTGACAGTTTGAAGCATGTGCAAGCTGGAGCATATCTCCTGCTGCAATGTTTTTATCTTTGGCTAATAGTGATATATTCCTCTCTCTCTCTCTCTCTTTTAAGTGACAGATAGTTGGGATTTGTGCTTTTGTTCTTCTGTAAAGGGAAAAGCAAGTTCATGTGATCTGTAAGGTAGTCTTCATCTAGTTTTAAGATTTGGATCGAATACCTCAACAACAACATTCTTTTTTAAAAAAAGATTTTATTTATTTATTCATGAGAGACACAGAAAGAGAGTGGTAGAGACACAGGCACAGGGAGAAGCAGGCTCACGCAGGGATCCTGGTACTTCAGGATCACACCCTGGGCCAAAGACAGATGCTCAACTTCTGAGCCACCCAGGGGTCCCACCTCAACAACATTCCTATATTAACTTAGGTGAAGGAAAGAATAAAACTATGGTTGTGCTTAACTGATTCTGTTATTCTACTCAGATTAGAGATCATTGTGTGGCTGATTTAACTGCAGTTGTTCTCAATTGGCGTTACTGAGTATCAAGACCACCACAATGATGAGCTTGGAAATGAAGTAGTCTGGTTAACTGGCCACAGGTGATAGTCAATGGAGTGGTGTTTTTCTTCATAACATGTAGCTGGGCCGTTTTTTCTTAAGAGTCCTGTGATGTTAAGTAAAATCATCTTTATTGCCACAGACCCAGGAAGCAGTATTGTTGCTTTGGTTAGTTCAACAATTTCCTAAAAATTAAGAAGACTTATATTTCCAGGTCAGATCCTGAGTGGGTAGAAAAGGCATCTTTCTTTGTGGTATAACTGGAAATCTCTTCTTTAGGTAATCTCTTCTTTATCCAAACAACAGTGGCATCATATTATGAAGGTCTGGACACTTAGGGTAGGGACTGAGACTTCATTCTTTTAGAAAATATTCTTTTCTGGGTCTGTGTCATGTTTTGGAGAGGTGAAAGTGACAGAGACTGCTCTGCAATGCCAAAAGTCATTTTCTGCTCTTCCACGGGACATAGTTATATTTATTTCCCAGTGTTTCTTTGGTTATGTGAAGCTATATGATAGAGTTTGGCCAATGAAATTTGAGTGGAAGTGATATGTGTTACCTCTGTCAAAGTGGTTAAGAAGTAGGTGTGTCTTCCCTATCCACTCGCTAAACAGAGGCATTCCAAGGACCTAGATATGAATGGGGCCATGAGACAGAAAGAGCCTGAATTCCTGAATTGAAGCTGCTTGACTAGAAACATCTGCGTTGGTGTGTAACAGGAGTGTGTTTGGGTGTTTTCAGCCATTGAGATTTTAGAATTTACTAGCAAACAACAGCTAGCATTATTGCCCTAATTAGCTTGTCAGCCATAGACGGAATGAATAAGGAAGGAAGATTCTGGAGTAAATAGGACCAACTGGACTGCTCTTGCAGAGATAAAGTAATATGAGCTGATCTCAGAGTCAAGGCAATAAAGAGTAAAAGGAATTTTGAATAAATATAGTGTTAGACATAAAGAACAAAGAAAGAGATAAAGATAACTTCAATATGTTAAGCTGAGATAATAGTAGTTATCTCAAAGAGTGATAATTGGAAAGAAGAGCTGAGGTGGGGATAGTGATCGTGAAGTAGGTGCAGTGAATGTTGTTTGGCATATGAGTAATATGAGGACTTGGAAATACAGAATGGGAGCCTAGGTGAGAGGTCAGGGTGCAGCTTTAGATTTATGTCATTGACATCTGCAAAGGTACTGAAAGGAATGGTAGATGAGAAGTGTAACTGTAGCATAGATGGAGATCCTACTGTTAAAATAGATAGGAATCCGTAAAGAAGCCAGAAAAAGAACCACTAGACAAATGAAAGAGCAATATAATAGCAGAGAAGAGAGTCCGCTAAGTAACTTAAAAAAAACAAAAAACAAAAACAAAACAAACAAACAAAAAACAAACCAATGATTTGAGTAATAAAAAACAAGGAACAAGACAGAACCATTTGCTTTGATTTTTTAAGGCTCCTTGGGAACATCCCTTTCTATGACTGTGATAGATCTATATACCTATATATTGCTACTTTGTAATTTTAAATGGATGGTCACTGGGCTGGCCTGCTGGAACGCTAAGGCAAAGGAAGCTTTCAAAGACATATGACACATTTTGGATTTAGTGTATATTTCAACATCTTTCAGATATTTGTTGAGCATCTTTCACATCCTAAGCATTAAATAAAATGGATAGGAAGGGAGATGGTCAGACTACCAGCCATAATACGGTCATAGATGCCCTGATGTGCTTTGGGGACCTAAGACTGCGGCTGATGAAATTTTATCCCCGGAGGGGATGGGTCAGAGAGGTGTTATCAAAGCAAAGTAAATTTCAAATGGAGAGTACAGAACGAGCAAAGGTAAATAAGCGCATGGATTGAAAAGAATTGAGGAATGGTGAGAGGTCATGTGCGGCTACTGGGTGACGAGGCAGGAAAAGGAGGGCCTTTGGGACTTGTTCTGGAGCATGGTAGCTCTATTGAGGATTTTAAAAAGAGGACAGACACAGATCTGTGCTTTGGGAACACGGTTTTGGTAGCTTTGAGCAGGCAAGATTAAAAAAAAAAAAGCAACTATAAAAACAAGGAGTGCCTGGCACATAGCCACTGCTCAGTATTTGTTGAATGAATAAAAGGTCCAGGAAAATGCAACTCAAAATGAAAAGTCTAACACTGGGGAAATTATTTTCTTAAGAATAAAAATCAGAGAGAGATATTCCTACATCTTCATCAGGCAACAATGTTATTCATTACTACTTCTCCAAAATGCTTTAAATAATATTCAAAATACATTACCTAAGTAATAAAGTAATAACAAAATTATTGTTGAAACTGGGATTACAGAAAGAGTTTTGTGGACATGTCTAATAAAAGGAAATGTGTCTCTTAAATGAGGTGGGGAGTGGGGTCAGAGGATCAATCATGCCATCTCTGAATTCCACATCAACTTAGGGAGGCTGGATGCACATGGTTGGTGAGAGGTTGCAAGTCATTGAAGGAATCAGAGATCTCCTTATATTTATACATCTTTGAGACAGTAAAAAGGAATTAATTCTTGCCTGTTCTCCATTCTAAACCATGACACTGAAAAACACAACAATATACATCATCATTTTCCTAACTTCTACAAACAATTCACCAATGATGTAATTATGAACTGTCAGCTTTAGATAAATGTGTTTTAGACAACTAAGGAAGTATAAATGGAGAACATTGTAATTGTAAAACACCCGAACTAAATAATTCTAATAGTGAAGAAGGTGAAGATAATAAACACTTGGCCATGGAGATACCAAGATCACCTCCCAGGGTGAGGCCCATCCATTGCACTCAGGTTGTGTTGACCTCTGTAAGTTTCCCAAATGTGGGGAACTTGACTGCATAATTTCTGTTAGTGGGAGACTGTATACATGCTCGCTGGCTCAGTTGGAAGAGCATGTGATGCTTGATCTCAGGGTCATGAGTTCAAGCCCCATGTTGGGTGTGGAGCCTACCTAAAAAAAGAGGTGAAGATAATGAAGTCAGTCTTATAAACTGCATGACTGAGTCATCTATTTGTCAACACTGATTAAATTCGTTCATTGTGCTAGGCACCATTTGAGAGATAGGACGCAAGATTAACAAAAAATAATGCTCATTGCAGATAAAGTTTGCACTGTAATTGGGAACACCGGCAGGAAAATGAATAATTATTTTATTGTAAAAACATGATGATAGAGTATACAAAAGATGCTATGGGAGGCAATGAAAAGAAGATGTCCAATCACAAAGCTTTTTGTTTGCAGAGATCCAGGATGCAATTGTGAGGAGAAAAAAGTGGCATACACGGTTTGGTGCATATATATACTTACAGTCATAGTAAATATAAAAATAAATATATAGAAGTACAAGTTTAAGTTATTTTTGATTAATCAAATTGAGAGTTGAATTTATGGATGATATGGCATCTTTATAGATAATTATACATTCAGCAGTTGAAAATGAAGCTCTGGAAAGAGGCTGGGGCTAGAAAGCAACATTCTGATATTATATAGGTGACAAAACTATGGAAGTGATTAAGATTATATCATAGAGTATATAACAATATGGTTCAATATCTATCTATCTATCTATCTATCTATCTATCTATCTATCTATCTATTGGGCGGGGGGAAAGCAGCTTATGACAGAAATGGTAGAACAGTATCAATGGAGTTGGAATCAATATGGGAGACCATTTTAAATATCAGGAGGAATAATCTGGAGAAAGAAATTCTCAATCCTGAAATGCTTTGTAACAGCAAATGAAATGACAAAAATATTATTAAAAGAAAATACTGCAGAGAGCTTCTTTAATTGATAGGTAGACTCAAAGTTTGAAACTAGTTTTATTACTCTTTAGAATATTAGGTACCTTTTTACCCACAAGAAATAATTTAGGAACTAGAGAAAAAAAAATCACCAAATACGATTTCACCAAATCACCAACTAGAGAAAAAAAAATCACCAAATTTCAATGCAGTCTTTCCATTGTATCAGCAAACACATTACCTGGTTTTTATTAGTCCAATAAAAGCTATGGCTTTTTCAAAAATTCAGGTTTGGATAAAGTCCACATGATTTCTGGATTTTCAAAATCTATTCTATAAGACCATAAGGAGGATATCTCATGGATCCAATTTTATGGCATCTATATATTTTTTCCGGGTCACTTGCTTCTTGCCCTCTTCTTTCCTAATATTTCCTATAGAGTTTCTCTGTGGTTTTCAAAATCTCACTAGCATATTTTTGTCATACCCGACATTCATCTTGTTGTGGGCTTAGATATTTCTGGAAGATCAAATCACAGAGCCTAATAAAACACAGATAATGGCATTTTTGACTATGTGGTACATCCATTTCTCAATGAATTTAGGGGCCACATTATCTGGTAAACGGAAGAGCGGGCACCAAGACAGTTTGGGTCACTGGCGGAAGTCAATGTGATTACTGGCTGGAAGAAATGTGGATGAGTTGGTCTATGTCTAATCTTTTTGTGGCTTCCTGTGTGACACGCTGTAATGAAAACATCACCGCAAATTACAAGAATTGTCAAAATGGGCTACCAGATTTTTTTTTATTTTTTTGCCCTACGGTTTGCTAACCAAAAATGTACAGTGCATTGTGTGATATCTATAGGCCGCTCTTGCTCAGTTGATGCACACAGGAGCTGAGCAATTAGCATGTGATAAGAAAGTTAAACCGTCCTTGAGTCAATAGATTGGGGTCTCGAGGATAACTGTTTCATAAATTAGAGTATAGGAGTAGGCTGAAAGTCAAGTTTCGCTCTTGGAGCTAACTTCATATTTGCTTTTGAATACTAGGTATTTAATTTGACTATTAAAGACAGTTATACTATTTCTATACTTATCATTTATGATTTTTGGGTGTATGATGTAACCATTAAAAACACAGACGGGGCACTTGGGTAGCGCAGTCAGTTAAGCAACCAACTCTTGTTTTGGATTATGTTCTGATTTCGGGGTCGTGAGACTGAGCTCCACCTCAGGCTCCTGGCTCAGCATGGAGTCTGCTTAGGACTCTCTCTCCCTCTGACCCTCCCCCCTGATCTTTCTCTAGCTCACATTAATAAATAAATCTTTTAAAAAAACAAAAAAACAAAAAAAAAAACACACAGACAACCTTTCTTCTATAAGTCCATTTAATCAAAAAATAAATAAAACTGTTTAGTCATTGAGGTCTTTCCAGGAAATTTATATATTAATATAATAATTGTTTGCTTGGGTCATGCAATGTAGATTAAAGTTCTTCAGAAAATTAAAAGATCTTAACCAATTTACTATTGAAACCACACAACTAGGGTAATAATAGATACAGTGTGAAGTGCTTTTCAATGATTTTCTCATTTATTGCTTCCAAGAGCTTTAGCTTTACCCTCCCATTTTACAGATGAAGAATCAGAGACAGGCATGCATAGGGAACAAGGGTAACATCATGATTCAAACCCAAAGAATGATTCCAGAGCGCATGCCCTTGGCCATTCACCTAGTCTGTGCCCAACTCGTAGTTTATGCTGTCATGTACTGTATCTCATTTGGGTTTTTCAGTACTATGAGGTGGGCATGGAAGGCAACTATTACTGCTTTGAAGATGAGGTTCAAGACAATTAATTACATGACTTATACAAGGTCTTCTAAAAAAAAAAAAAACTCTGACAGAATAGACTAAATTCCAGCTTTCTTAATTCTAGTTTAGTCACTTGTTATCTGTTAATCAACTCATTTCTTCTAGAGAAACTAGAATTTTTCCTATTAAAAAAAATGAAATATTCTAATAGACTATATGTGTTTTAAAAATATCATTAACTGGGTGATGGGCACTGAGGGGGGGGACCTGACGGGATGAGCACTGGGTGTTATATGTTGGCAAATCAAACTCCAATGAAAAAACATACAAAAAAATAAAAATAAAAAAATCACTAACATTTCTCTTAATGATAACAAAATGTGAAAGCAAACTAAATTTTCTTTGATGCATTTATTCAACAGGTAGTCACAAGGCAGTTTTGAAGGGCCAGAAATAAAACTTTGGAAGTATTTGGTTTACAGGTAGTAGCTGAAGCCATCAGAGAAGAATGGACTCCCTCAGGGTGAAGTATTATGAAAGTATCTTGTTATGGTCACTAAGGAATGGAATCCTCAAAAAGATTTTGATGCATATTACTAAGCTTGAAGTATTTCAAGACTATCACCCTATTTTAAATGGCTACTTCCCCCAAACCTAAAAGACCATATCAGTTAAGCACACACTTCATGCTTGCTTAATATGTCCAGAACAAGTAGGAAGAGGACATCAAAGATGAATGAGACTGAGCCTCAGCTTTCAGGGAAGGCCTTGTAAAATAAGGAGTAGGAAACATGGCAATAGTTTTGATATGAGACAGAATGTGAGAAGTGCCACAAGAAAAGTAAAAAATACAATGAGGTTTAAGGATGGATGAGAACACATCTGGTTGAGGGAAATCCAGAAAGCTTTGTAGGGAAACATGTTGTAGGATGGGTAGGGTTTCAACATGGGACAGAAATTTGTGGGGTGAGGGTTGTGGGGGAATTTAAGCAGGGTGACTTTCAATCTATAAATTGATAAAGAGAATGCAAGAGGGGATCCCTGGGTGGCTCAGCGGTTTTAGCTCCTGCCTTCAGCCCAGGGTGTGATCCTGGAGTCCTGGGGATTGAGTCCCAAATCAGGCTCCCTGTATGGAGCCTGCTTCTCCCTCTGCCTGTGTCTCTGCCTCTCTCTCTCTTTCATGAATAAATAAAATCTTTTAAAAAAGAGAGAAAGAGAGAGAGAATGGAAGGAAGTTTATATTTTACCCCAATTTCTTAAAATTACACCTATTTTTAATGGCTTCTGCAAAGAAGAGAAGCATGAAATATACTATAATTAAATCTAAGACTTCTCATTGATAAGGCTTTTCTTCCAAAGAAGTTGAAGAATTATGTGATCAAGATGATCTGAATGATTATCTTTTGCAGTAAGTAGGAACTAAAAAAAAAAAAAAAATCGAGTGCCTAAGTAATTGGCCTTTCAAGAAAAAGTCACTGGTAGGTTAAAAATAGAGTTACTACCATCTTTGGAGTTTCTTCTACTCCTCCACTTTTTAGTACAAATGACAGAGATTATAAAAGCTTAATTCTGCAATTGAGAAATGGATATTAGTGAAATGAATAGAAAATGTTTTCTAATATAGTTGCAATCTACACATTTTTATAACAGTTTCTTCTTAAATATGGGGAAGTGTATACATTACCTCTCTTTTCACAAACACCCAAAAGCTATTTTCTACCTGATAAAAATCTCTCAGCTCATCATGCTAGAATGTCTGAGACTCATTAGAACATACAAATACATTCCACTTATCAAATGAATGAAAGTACCAGAAGGTTGCTATGCTGAACACAACCTATATAACAAACATGTGTGGCAACTCCCCATGGATCTATTGGATTGCGGTGGTAACAGAGGTGAACTCAGTCCCTAGCTAGCAGTTCGAGACTCTTCCTTCTCTCAGGGCACAAAGAATTTCTAGGTATTCTTACCCAAAAGTGTTTAAATTATTAGCACTTAATTATCGTTTAGCTAATAGAGGCACCATCATGGTACAGAATAAAAGAAATGGGAGGATGGGAAACCTGCAGTGAGTAAATCTGAATTTGAGACTGGCCAAATTAGGTTTCACACATATTATCAGACTGATTTAGGTGAAGGTTGAAGCTGTTTTAGTGAATTCAAACTTCAACTCCTAGCATGGAAGAATGGAATTTTCTTCTGAGTGAAGATAATGTTCTAGTCACAAGATTTAGGGCTCTTCTAATCTGGTTTTCTTTCCATTTAATTTCAAGAATTTAGTGTACACTGAGAAAGAACTGATTAAGTCATGATAATAGAACATTCAGACAGTCCTATGTTTAAATGGCTCAAGTTCATTATTTTAGGAGTTTAAGAAAATTATTTAGGGAGGATTTTGAAGTATTTTGTGATTATTTCCATATTCAGTCCCTAGTTTGCCTTTATTTAAAGACAGACTATATTCTTTAGGGCCATATTAGGTTTTTTAGCAAAATTAAGCCCTTATATTGCCATCCCCACATATGCACTACTTCTCCCACTATAGGCATTCCACACCAGAGCAGTGCGTTTGTTACAATCACTGAACGCACATGGATGTATCATTATCAACTAAAGTCTATAGTTTATATTAGGGTTCACTTTGGTGTTATACATTCTATGGGTTTGGACAAATGTATAATGACATGTATCCATCACTCTAGTATCATTCATAATAATTTACCTCTCCTAAAAATCCTCTGTGCTTGCCTATTCGTCTTCCCCTCCATCCCAAACCCCTGGCAACTACACATCTTTTTACTCCCTACAGTTTTGCCCTTTCCAGAATATCATATAGTTGGTATCATACAGTACATTGGCTTTTTTGATTGGCTTCTTTCACTTAGTAAGGGCATCGAAGTTCCCTCCCTATCTTTTCATTATTTGGTTGCTCGCTTCTTCTTAGCACTAATATTCCGTTGTCTGGATATACCACAGTTTGTCCATTCACCTCCGGAAGGATGACTTTGTTGCTTTCAAGTTTGGTCAATTATGAATAAAGCTTCTATAAACACCTATGTGCGTCTTAAGTTTTCAAATTCTGTGGGTAAATACCAAGTTTTCAACTTCTGTTGGATCATACGGTAAGAGGATGTTTAGTTTTGTAAAGAAGCTGCCAAATTTTTTTCCAAAGTGGCTATATCATTTTTCCATTTCCACTAGTAATGAAGGAGAGTTCCTGTACTTCACAACCTGGTCACCATTTGGTATTTTCACCTCTGGATTTTTGTCTGTTCTAGTACAGTAGTATCGTTCGAATACGATTTCGTCTAATTGTCTTAATTTGCATTTCTCTAAAGGCACATCTTTTCATATGCTTATTTGCCATTGGTGTATCTTCTTTGGTGATATTTAGGTCTTTTTTATTTAGGTCTTTTGCCCTTTTTCTTTCTTTTTTTTTTTTTCCAGAGAGGGAGAAAGAGGGAGGAGGGGGAGAAGGAGAGAGAATTTAAGCAGGCTCCATCCCCAGCGCAGAACCTAACAACCTTGAGATCATGACCTGAGCCGAAATCAAGAGTAGGATGCTTAACCAAATGAACAACCCAGACACCCTTTTTCTGCCCATTTTAAAATCAGATTGTTAGTTTTCTTATTGTTGAATTTCAGAGTTCCTTGTATCTTGCGGACACAAGTCCTTCATCAGATGCGCCTTTTGCAAATATCTTCTAGTCGGTGGCTTTTGACATTATCTTTAATGGAGCATAAGTTTTTAATTTTAATGAAGTCTAGCTTATCAATCATTTCTTTCATGGATTATGCCTTTGTTATCGTATTTAAAAAATAGTCACCATACCTAAGGTATCTAGATTTTCTCCCATGTTGTCTTCTTGAAGTCCTATAGTTTTGCGTTTACATGCAGTCTGTGAACCATTTTCAGTTAATTTTTATGAAGGGTATAAAGTCTGTATATAGATTCATTTTTTGAACATGGATATCCAGTTGTCCGGGCGCCATGTTGAAAAGCCTGTAATTCTCCATTGTTCTGCCTTTGCTCCTTTGTCAAACGTCAGTGGACTACATTTACGTGGGTCTATTGCTGGGCTCTCTACTCTGTTCCATTGATTTGTCTATCAGTTTGCCATTATGGGGAAATTTTTTAAAAAAAGTATGCAGATGATAAATAGATGTTATTCTTAGTTATACTGATTAATTTTTTCAAGTATGAGAGGCATAGTAGGAGAACAAAACTTAACTCTCTATCCAATGAATGAGCTATAAAATGGGATACTTAAATTTCCAGAGGAAAAATTTGGAATTTTGAGTGTTGGAAGGAGGCTTCCTTGTCTTTTCTTTTCATTGCTGCTCCTCATAGTCTGCACTGGATCCATTAACTTTCTCCTGTTCCACCTATTCCTGCCTGGGGCACAGAAGGTTTCCATGCCTAGGGGGCTGGGGCTCAAAAGGTGAATGTGACTGTTAAAGAATCTGTTCAGCTGGAAAGAAAGGGTATGGTGGTGGGAAGAGTTTCTTTACTCCCGAGGCTTCCCTGAGGGCAGAATCAAGTGTTTAGATATCCTTTCCTTCACTCCCCTTTCCTCTCTTTTTGCTCCCCCTTCCATTTAACTAAAGATTCTTTTTGCAAACACACTCACGGCTAATGTAGTGGTTCTATGATTTAGTGTTCTTGAAACCTCTTTTTCAAAAAATAGATTCCTAGGCCTCACCATCCAGAAGTTAGGATTCAACGGGTGTGATTAGGTTATAGGAATCTATCTTTTGAGCAAGCTCTAGTCAGGTGTTCTAATGTAGATGGTTTCTGAATGCACTTTGAGGCATTTTTGTCAAAGAGATACTTAAATACTAATAAGTTAAGCGCTAGAGTGTTTAAATGAGTACGTGAAAATAAGCAGAAAATAGGAGCTAAATACCATTTAAAATTCAAGATTTCACCAATTCTAAGTGCAAATAATGAATTAAAACAGTTGTATCGCTTTTGAGAGGTTACTGCTTCTAAGATCAGGAACAAGGAAGACACAAAGATATATGCGCCCATTTATGTAACTAACAGATCCAGGTTATAAATATGAGAAGGTGTGGCAAGTGATGGTAGCATTTATTGACATACCTTGACCCTGAGTTTTATTTGATATTGCTTATTCTCCCAAATTTAAACACACATAATTAATGGGTCTAAAAATAGAAATTAAATTTTTAGATAATCTGTTTCCAAGTGCTGGTACTTTCTAGGACAAAATTTATATTAAATCAAAAACTGATAGAACATGAAGGTGGAACACATTTCACTAGTTCGTGAGTTCATTTTGTGATTGTGAAATATTTTCTGTTTTCATTTTTTTGTTTGTTTTTATTAAAATTCCACACTGCCCATGTCCCAGGTATCTCAAATGTACCTCTTTCTTTAATCTATGTGGGTTTAGCTAACATATATCTCCAACCTAATATAGGATATAATTTTTCACTAAGATGGTACTCATAAGCTTTTCTCTCATTCAACAACATACTGCCTTTTCTTTGAAAAATTATTTTGAAAGTACATTAAGAAAAATGTGGTAGGACCAAACTTTTTAAGTGTCAAATTGAATACATCAAATAGTCCCCATTTAAAAAGTCAAGATCTTTAGTATTTTTCAAGGAATACATATATCAAAAATCTCTCCACCAATGACTGAATATATAATTTAACCTATTTTGGTTAACAGCTTAATTTTATTATTAGCTTTTTAAGAACAATATGAGCAGAGCTTTTTTTATGATTTATCTCTGGAAAGCAACTGTCAGCTGTCAATTCTATCACAACTCAGATCTCTTTATGGCTGAAATTCAACATTAGTAACCCCTCCTTCATCTCATGGACTAAGATGTTCTAATGTAATAGCTTGATTTATACATTTAACAACTATTTATGGAAAGCCCATTTCAGGCAGGGCATTGTCATAGGTGCTTCATGCAAATAAAACCATTTCCATCATTCAGTTCTAATAACTTTTTCTATTAAAAATATTTACAAGAGTGAATCTTTCAAACAATTTTAAAAAATTACACAATGTGCTGTTGTAAGTAAAGTCTTCTCCTTATTTAACCCTGTTTGTATCCAATTCTGCAGGTTTAGTCATTTTCTCAGGTATTCAAAGGTATACTCTTAGATGATTTTCCATGTATGTATAAGAATACAAAAATATACATACAGATACATTTATATACACTGTTTATAACAAGATGAAACAACACTGAAAGTATTCTTTGATAGTTTGCCTTAAATTTCAGTAAACACAAAATGAATATATTTGCTTATGCCAATCATTTTGCTCTTACTGGTAGATGGCTTCCTATTACCGGACATTAATTTACCTTAATTTTTTTTTCTGTTCACAGTAACAGTATAGTGGATGTACGTAAGCATATAGTCTGACATTCTTTTGATATTATTTATGTAGCATAAATCTTAAGGAATCTTAGAATTGTTAGGTCTAAAATAGATATATATCAGAGTTTTAATAAATACTCTCAAGTGATACTTATGTTACATTTTATTGCCATCTGAAAAATTACCACAAATTTACCATAGCACACATTTATTTTTTCACAGTTTCCAAGGACCAAGAGTTGAGCATGGTTTGCTAAGTCCTTTGCTTAGGGTCTCACAAGGCTGTTATCAAGGTGTCAGATGGGTCTGGGGTCTCATCTGAGGTTTGGGGCCTCTTTCAAACTCACAGAATTGTTGGTAGAATAGAATTCATTTCCTTGCAACTATTGGAACACACACTGGCTTGCTTCTTCGAGACCAGAGGAGAGATCCTCTATTTCTGACTCTGACCTCTATACTTTCTATTAAAGGGCTCCTGTGATTAGATCAGACCTACCCAGGGTAGCCCTCTTAATTAACTTTAAGGTAGCTGATTAATTACACCTGCAAGTCCCTTCACTTTTTCCATCTAAGGCAGTATAGTCAAAAGAATGATATTCTATATTTTTTGCCATATTCTAATGGTTAGAACAAGTGATAGGTTTCACCTACGCTAAACATAAGGGAACTAAACAAAGCAAGGGCCACTGAAAGTCATTTTAGAATTCCGTGTACCACAGTATTCTAAGAGTGTTATAATAATCTCTATTCTCCAAAAAGCAGAGACAGGCCCATAAGTACAGAGCATGGGCAAAATGGCTGAAGGGGAGTGGGAGATACAGGCTTCCAGTTACGGAGTAAATAAGTCATGGGGATAAAAGGTACACCATAAGAAATAGAGTCAATGGTACTATAATAGGGTTTTGGCTTTATAGTGACAGATTGTAGGTGCACTTGGGGTGAACAGAGCATAACATAAAGACTTCTATCACTATGCTGTACACTTGAAACTCATTTAACACTGTGTGTCAACTATAATAATAATAAAAAAAATCTATATTCTCACCAAACTTTTTGAGGAGGGTTTTAGCAATCAAGATTTAGCCAGGCAAAGAGGCCATTCTATGAATTCCATAAACCAAAAATTTTAGTACTTGGAATTATAAGTTTTTATAACCATAGAGGAAGGGCTAGGGAAACATCTAGATAGATGCCAGCAATGATTTCTGGCTGTAGCAACGACGTGGGTGGTTCCTTACAACTTGCCAGCAAATTGCTAAAATCTCCAAGAATCTCTGGGACGCTCTGACCAACTACCTCAGTCAGGAGCAGGGAAATGAGTGGGTCTCCAGAGCTAGTCTGAATTTCACATGTGCATACTCATCTGGCTGCAGCAACCTCTGGAGAATGATGGTCATTCCCTTTCTTCAGCGTCCTTAATCTGGCACACATGTGTCTTATTAGCGTGGTACCTAGAACCATGCACTGAGAGGGATTTGGAGAAAGGTAATTCCTGGCTTCTCTCTTCAGGAAAGGGACTTTGAAAGGGGGTTTGGTGATGCTGAGCTATCCCGACAATCCAGAGCCATTCCCCACATCTATTTCAACACTAAAAATGATCAGTCAGTGATCAAAATTTTGCCATTCAAACAAGTGTGAGAAATAGTTGTGTGTGGTTAATTTTAACTTTCATTTCTTTGATCACCAGTAAGGTGAATCACCTATTTTTCCTAACATTTTAATACAATTTGAGTACAGCACCTGTGTAGCTCAGTAGGTTGAGTGTTTGACTCTTAATTTCGTCTCAGGTCGTGACGTCAATGTCGTGAGATGGAGGCCTGCGTCAGGCTCAGCACTCAGCTTGGAGTCTGCTGGAGATCCTCCCTCTCCCTCCCTATGCCCATGCTCTCTATTTCTAAAAATAAAGACATAAATAAAATCTTTATAATCCAATCTGAGTAGTGTGTTTTTTATCTCTTAGAAGACACTGATACGAACTTGGGATGTCCAAACCTACTTCTACCTAAAACATTCAGATTGGCCCAGTCTCCTCATTGAACCACTGATTTAAAAGGAAAAGAAAACAGAGTCAATTCTGGAAATCCAGCTTCATCTTTCATTTTCAGGGTTTGTTAAAACTACTCTATCATAAAGAAAATGCTTAAACATTGGAACATGCTCAAGGATGAGATGATACAGATGATTCTAATGAGTTATACAGGGAATCACTAAAGGGAAAATAACTTTTTTTAAACCAGTGTCTTAGCTTTAAACTTAGAAGATATCAATACTGATTGTTGTACTTTACATTTAAAAGCTTGTTTGAATTTCTTCCTTTTAACTTCATACCTAGTGATAAACCATTGTTTCTAGACACAAGTGGGTAATACACAAAAAATGTTTTATAGCCAAACCCCTATGTCATCAGTAATTCAAAGGCTAAAAATGGGGCCTACTGGCAATCACTGCTATTTAAAAAAATCATTATGTTTAATGTCTACATGCTGCTCAAACTTGGAAAGCATATACTAATATTTCTTTTATGCAACATTTTTTGTTTCATATATAGGTTAGGCTTGTTTTAGCTATTAAAATTATATGTTGTATCCTATCAAGCTTTGCTTTTATTTTAGAAATGTCTATCATGGATTCAACATTTAATTTGATCAACAGAAAACTAGGTGAACAGCAAATAAATTGCATTTCTTGGCAAGCCTGGGAATGATGATTTTTCATTTTGTTCATTATTGAATGTGTTATATGTACTCTACAAAAATACTGTCTCAATTACTATCCACTGAGCAACAATTCAACCCAATGTATCAATAAAATACAACATTTTTAGAATGGTCCTGAGCAATTGATTACATTAGGTGGAGAATTGCTAACCGCAGTAAGAAATAAACCTCTAAAGCTCAATGGCTAAAAACAAGACAAGTTAATTTTTATTTATGGAACAGTTTGATGCAAGTGTTTCTGATCTGCTGGCATCTTTTGCCCCATGTGGTGATTCAGGGATCTAGGTTTCTATTATATCCTGTACTTAATTTTTCAGAACATGAAAGATGTCTTGCGTATCTAGCTAGCTTGCAGTGGAAAATTCCCAGTAAAATCTTTCAACTGATTAAAAATTGCCTCTGGGAGAAGGCCAGGCTAAATGTATGGCACCCAGAAAAACCACTTGGTTGGACAAAATAACTTAAGGAAAAAAGATTAAAAATTTAGCTTTTCATAGCAAAGCCTGAAGTCTCAAGGAGTTCCCCTTAAATTGAAAGAGAAATATGAGATGTGTGTGTGTGTGTGTGTGTGTGTGTGTGTGTGTGTGTTGCAGAGGGATGGGCTGATGGTAGTAGTGGTGGTGCTGAGAATGGAAAAAAAACAGAAACAGAAATAGGAAATGTGAAACTGTATCTTGAAATGAACTATGGTCATTTCATCAAAGAAACATACCACTTTTGGGTCATAAAATCCTGTTGCTAGAGAATCCATGCGCTTGGACTAAAGAGTTGTGATTGCTCAAGATTTAAAACAGGTCTTGGGAGTCTGTCCTGCTTATGTACAGGTGACTGGGAAATCTGTGCAGTCCACATGGGACCACTGCACCCAAGGGGACACTGAGAAGAAAAAAAAATCTCAAGATGGAAACAGGGAGATCTTACTAAGGTGTGAAATTTGGGCTTAATAAAGGAACATCTCTATCCTCTTGACTGAGAAACCCCATAATACTTGCCTGCTAGGATTTCATAATTGTTACAGTCCAGTGGTTTCTGTGTGTCTAATAACCATCCTATTTTCACTGAGGTTACTACTCCATCACTGTGCACTGAGTGGCTGTAGGACAGATGGATTCACATTTGAAAGTGATTTAGAGGTGACTACACATCCCTCACAGATAATGGACTTTGATGAGGATGCCAAGAGAGTGGGCCTTCTGGCTTTCTCCCTTGAGGAGAACTTGAATGGGATCCATGTGTGAAAAGAAGGGAGCAAAGGAATGTTTGGTGCTTGGAAAGGCAGACTGACACACATATTGATGCTCTCCCAATGTTCCATCTGCTCCCCCACATTTCCCAGCCTGAGTCCCGGATTGTATGGAACAGAGTTCCTTGCAGAGTGCCAACTCGGGGCGGGGCAGGTAGCTCGGAAGCTAAGGCATGGAATTGAGAGAAAAGACAAAACGTAGAAAAGCCGAACATGTTATGACACATTTTGCTTATATTAAAAAATAATCTAAGAAGAATAGAGAATCCATCATCTGTCTGATAGAAATAATAGTAACTAACCTTTACTGAGCATTTATGTCTGCCAGTTTCTGTATCAACTCACTTAGTCATTATGATTATTGCCTTATGAGTGGGTCATATTATTATTCCATTTTGCAAGTGAGGAAATTGACAGAGTGAAGTTAAGCAGCTTTTCAATGGTACACAGCTAGCAAGTGGCAAAGACAGTCTAAGTGACCTCAAGGAGATTTATAAACAGAGCAGAAGGCAAAGCCAGGAAAGGTTCAAGAACCAACGTTAGAGTACTAGAAAGCTCTGCTGTTAAAATAATTGGTATGTTGGCCAGAAAGGGCAAAGTTAAGGGCGGGAAGCACCAGAGACTGGTTATTCCCAACTCTACACTGTGGATTTGCTGAACTAGGTGACAGTTATTTGGGAGCTTTATGACAAAGTTTACTTAGACTGATTTTTCCCCTTTTTCTCTCTTTTTGCATTTCAATTATAAACCTATGTGGAACATTTTAGTTGAAATACACACTAGGTATTTTATAAGTCAAATTTCAAATTCCAAATTCTAGGTGAACACTACTTAAAATTTTACAAGATTTCAAATTGGAACTAAAAAAACACTGTAGGCATGAGATATGTTATTTTTTGAAACTGTTTCTTTAAAGTTTCCCTAAATGTAACATTTTAAAGGAAAAAAGGAACAAACTAAAGCAGTTTAGTTAAACTGGTGGTCTTTGGTAATTTTTTTTCACTTTAGGTTGAGTGTGATCCATTATTTTTGAAACTGATTTGCTCTTGGTGCTACCAAACCATAAACACCACGACAAATGATGAGATATTACTGTTGCTACATTTGTTATAAGAATCACCAAATTTAAATGTGTCATGGGGGCAGCCCGGGTGGCTCAGCAGTTTAGCGCCGCCTTCAGCCCAGGGCCTGATCCTGGAGACTCGGGATCGAGTCTCACGTCGGGGTCCCTGCATGGAGCCTGCTTCTCCCTCTGCCTGTGTCTCTGTGTCTCTGCCTCTCTCTCTCTCTCTCTCTTTCTCTCTCTCTGTCTCTCATGAATAAATAAATAAAATCTTTAAAAAAATGTGTCATGGATGATATTTCTCTTCTCACCAGACACTTAATTTGGTGTCAGAACCCTTCTTTTATTTTTTATTGTAACAGTAGTCACTCATTAACTTATTGTTCTGGATTCCTTAATTTTTAAATTTCAAATTCTACTCCTCACATTACTAGAAATTTAAAAAGATAAAAAAGGTAAATAAGCTGCAATAACACTGTGGTCAAGTTATACTTTTGTTTGATCTTTTTTCCATTAAAAATATACATAGTTTAAAAATATATGTAACCCCTAAAAATGTATCTTACATAATTTATGCTGCTGCTGTAATAGTATTAATTTCCTTTTCCTTTTCCCAATGAAAGACAATGCACGCATTGAAAATAGACCCTTAACCTAAAAGATATGGCTTAAGATAAACATTTGAATTTGAAGTAATCCTTCCTTAAAGCACTCATGAGAGATACCCTATAGTACCAGACACAGGTTATTCTTGCGATGTATGAAAACATTTCTGTCTTTTAGTTATCATAAGAAGTTGCTCACTCTAAGATTCTTGTTCGGAGCTCACAGTGCCAACTAGGACTAACACCGATTTTAGTTCAAACAAATACCACTTGTTTCAAAAATGACTTAACTGATGTGACCTAACAGGCATACCATGCCCAATGGAGCAATCTTATCTTAGTATGGTTTTTTCTACATTTCTCATCACTGTTGCACAAGGGTTGACTTGTGTAATATTAATAATGTTTTCAAAGTCTATGCAACAATGTAATGAA
The DNA here is from genome assembly GCF_003254725.2 of Canis lupus dingo. Lineage (NCBI taxonomy): Eukaryota > Metazoa > Chordata > Mammalia > Carnivora > Canidae > Canis > Canis lupus. Next base: position 4,596,060 of record NC_064245.1, read on the forward strand.
CTCAGAGAAGGCTGTACTGGCATAAAAAGTGCTGAACGGGCACACTTCAATTAACATGGGAATCTTTTGCGATTCACATCAGTACTTCAAAAGCAAATTATAAGCGTCATTATTTTGCATTTTATTCCCTGAGATAAATCTAACAATATTAATGAAATATCCAAGGGATGCCCTGAAATTTTAAAGGATACATAAAATGTTATCTTGCTTTTTTTGCATATAAATTTTGTTGCATACATACCCACGGAAATTGTGGCTCTAATGAGGGGAGGACTTGTTAAAAAATAATTCCATAGCTGCATTTTGAATCTGAAATTACACTTACCGTTAGGTGACTGGTAACCCCCTTAAAAAATAAGAGGTTAAAAAGTATACATCTGATTGTCCAAGAAATACATTTTTAGGTTTCCTGTAGCTTGTAGGAGATCATATATAAAATGAATATTAAAGAGAAAAGATCTGGATTAGTTTTTTACTTTTTTAACTGTAAAGTTCATTATGAAACTACAGTGCTCTTTTAAAATATCTTATTACTGGATCGATAATATTTTTTAATTTTTCTTAATATTTTAAATAATTCAGCAGAAGATAATATAGGTAAGCTTGATGAACAAAAGATCACAATGTACTTCATTTATCTAATCAAGACAAATGAATAAAATATGAGTTCACCCAAGTAAACACCCCAGGTAGACTGTAAACTTTTGCTGTAAATAGATTTTTTAAAAAATGAGTTAAAGGAAAAGCTGAAGGGGATGGAATGTTACAGTAGAGATAGTCTGGGGCCATTAACTGCTTGAGTGATCAGCACTAAAAATAATAAAGCAGACGAAAAGATTTATTCACTGTGTCTAGAATATTAAAAAAAAATCTAGTGATGCAGAAAAGTAATACTTAAGCTTGTGAGCAGGTGTCTGATTATTAATTTTACAAGCATATTTTTAAAAAGATATATTTTGACCATGAAAACATATTTAAAATGATGCCATAATCTTTTCAATGTCTGCCTTCACTTCGTGAGAACAGGACCTGCTGTGACTCCACAGAGTGGGGCTGACCCTCCCAGAGGGTCCGGTTTCCAAGGCATGAAGCTTATGATCAATGCTTTAGCACACTCTATTAAGAGAATGATTATTTTTTTTTTTTTTTTTTAAGAGAATGATTATTAAGAACACTGGCTGGAATGTGCATTTTGGCAGAATTTATTATAGATAACATTGTATTTCCGGTGGTATTACAAGGGATGAAAGCTCCATTAACCTGTTAAGCACAGAGGGTATAAAAATGCTAATAAGTAGAAAATCATGGAGACTGGGAAGCACGATTTTACTGCAGTGCTGTGTTCTAAATGGATGAGAGAGAGATTCAGAGAGCTGTTTGTAAATGGAGCTAGGTCTTAGTCTCTTTGTCATAGAAGGGGAGGGACTTTCAGAAAATGGACACCTGCTCAATCTCCTCCCTCCTCAGGAAGCCCACTGGCAGCAGAGCAAGTCATGTGACGCCAGCGTGGGCATGGAGATGTGGACTTTGGCTATACTTCCCAGCACATATTGCTCTCTGCAGAAGTCTATGCAGTCGTATGGTTGTCCCTGGGTGGCCATCTGTGGCCATTCTGCAGCATGTCAGTACCCACAGGGTGCCTCAGATGTTATTCTAGAGAACTGGCAGTTTCGTTTCCATTCATGCACTTTGGGAGGTAAATGTGCAGAGCTGTGTAATAGAGACAAGGACTGCCCCTGAGCACAGGTGCAGCAGACATCAACCTATGTGGTGACATCTGAAGGGAGAGAAGCACTCACAAGCATCCGGTCTTGCTTCAAAGGTGACATGAAGAATGAGGATGAATAAATATGTTCTCTAAGTTTGCTGATGTGAAAAGGCAAATTATGCTGGCTGATTTCAAGGCAGCCAGGAATGTGCACCAATCCAAAGTCTCACCCTTTTCTGACAGTCCTTGCTCCTGAACTCACACCAATCAAACATTTGTTCCTGAGGAGTAAGGCTTTATCCTTTCTAGGAATAATCTTTGGAAAACTACTTATTGCAGTGAAGGAGAATCTATATTTTTAAATGTATGTATGTATTTATTTTAGAGACAGACAGAGAGAGAGAGAAATGAGGGAGCACACGTGAACGTGAATGAGCTGTGGGGAGGGGCAGAGAATCTTCAAGCAGTCTCCTTGCTAAGCCTGGAGCCAGAGGTGGGGCTCCATCCCAGGACCTTGAGATCCTGACCTGAGCTGAAACCAAGAGTAGGATGGACGCTTAACCAACTGAGCCACCCCGGCGCCCCGAGGGAGAATATTTTTATATTATTTTTTTTCATGAAAACAGGAACTTGAATCAAGAAAGAGAGTTCGAGAAGGTGAGGATAGAAGGAAATAATGGTTCCATTTGTTTCCATTAATTTATTAAGTCATTCATCAATAAGTGTTCATTTTTGTGCAGGAGACACAGAGATTGAAGCTGTTCCTGACCTCACATTCCTACCATACAGAAGAGGTATTAATAGGGGCACCTAGGTGACTAAGCCAATTAAGCATGTGCCTTCCAGTCAGGTCATGATCCCAAGGTCCTGGGATGGAGCCCCACCTCGGGTTCCCTGCTCAGCGAGGAGCCTGCTTCTCCCTCTCCCTCTGCCCTTCCTCCCTGCTCCTGCTCTCTCTCTCTCTCTCTCTTGCTCTGCACTCCTCTCTCTCAAATAAATAAATAGAAATCTTTAAAAAAAGAAAGGAAGGGCCATTAATAAAAGTATTTGAATAATAATAATTCAAGGCAAAAATAAAATTATTAGGTATAACTTAATGGTTGCCCCAAACAGATCCAGTGTCAAATTGTTTGCTATCTACCAGCAAGGATGCTTTTAAAATAATTACAAAAGGTAACCTGCCTATTACATAGTAACCACTATCCTGAGTTTTCCTTGGATTAGCTCATTTAGCTCTCACTATAACTTTAGGAGATAGCTCTATTTTACTAGCTCTAGCTCTTATTTGTTTTACAAATAAGTTAAATAACTTTTCCAAGGTCACCCCACTACTGAGAGAGTGGGCATCTGAGCCATGCCCAAACAAAATGCTCTGGACATCAAAACAGAAATAGAAAGAAAAAAAATAATTGGAGCACTTGCCTGAGAAGACCTAACAGCTGGTGCTTTCAAAGTACCCAAATATTTAATTGCATTAAGCTTTCCTCTCCTAAATTAGAATTATAAATACATTCTTAATCAAAGTCCCCTTTTGTTGAGGTCAATTTGATCTATCTAGTGGAATATATTTCATTAGGGTCATCTAAGACTTCTTTGTCCATGTAGAAGGGCTCATCTCCTGCATTAATAAAGTAAGTCTATTTGGTGATATTTGAAGGAAATAAATATTTACTTTCTCCATTTCCTTCCCTGTCTCTTTCTTCTCCCATTTTCCTGTTTTTATTTTCTCTTTTTTCTTTCTAGAATTGTTACTCTAGGTTAGGGTATTGTTAAGTCCCTACTAAGTGGTTTTACTGCATATCTGCTGCTTTCCCCCCACTTGAATCTATTCTGTTAAAAGCACCTTGTCTTTGGGGAAGCACATCTTGCCGACTTCTAGTTGAGGAGCTTTGGGGGGGCCAAACTCATTCTTGAGGGTTCTATGATCCCCACCTGGATGAACTGCTACATTTTAATGTTACCCATACCAAGCCAATGGCACTCAAGCCTGGGCTTCTCATCAAAACTCCTGGATAAAAGAAATTCTTTCCTTTGGTATTTATAAATAGAGTAGGAGGTGAGATTGTAGCTACTGTTGGTCACCCTGCCAACTATGTTAGAAGAAATTAGAATAAAGCTGACAGGGGCAAGTAGAAGCCAGGGATAACAGATAACTTCCTAAACAACATTGCTGGACTACCTGAATCTACCTATACTTAGAAAATCTCTATAATTATCAGTTACTGCATAAATTATAGTAAAAATTCTTTCCTTATGTAAGTCAATTTGCATTTTTTCCCCTTGTAACTTAAAAAGTCCTAACTGATAAGATGATCATAGCTTTTTGCAAATGTAAATGCAGCACCTCAGACCATTAGAAGCCATTAGCAAAGAAGGGTTCCGATTTGCTAAAACGCGTAAGGAGAGTGATTGGTCAAGAGCATAGAAGAATTGGGATAATTCATTAAAAAAGACGGAGTAGTAGAAAAATATCCAGATCATGGGCATGAGGTTAGGGGAAGTAGGTCCTAGTATGAACAGGTGTGGCTCTAGATTTATACCACAATGTAAATTCTATGAGAGCAGGAACTTCATTTTACTCAACACTGTATTCCCGTCACCAAGCGCAAAGTATGGCACTGAATGGGAAGACAATACGTCACTGATGAATGAACATATGAGGACGTGGTGCTGAGCTCCCTCCACTGAGAAGTTCATTCACTTCATCAGGCTAGGTATGGCTACCCTGGGTTTAATCTGCAAACAAGGGAGTGACTTTGCAGCTAGACTGAGTCTCATCAGGGAGTCAGGAGGGCAGAGTGGTTAGACCACATGCTTAAAATCAAGCAGAAAATTTGGATCTAGGCAACACAATTTACTTGTTCTACGATCTTAGGCAATCTAATTTAATTTTCCTGAGAATTAATTTCCTCAATGTGAAACTGGAAGTATAGTAGCTCGTGTGTTGTTATGGAGATTAAATATGGTAATGAATGTAAAATTTTAGCACACTGTCTGGCACGTAGGAAGGGCTGCTATCATTTTTTCCCCGTTTTATTGTTATTCATGTCATCATCATTATTATTATTGCTATGAATCAGAATAGTAGAGTGGAAAGGCTCTAGACATTGTGAAAATACCTTTCTTCTAAGTCCTGATCCTTTGAAAACATCTTAAACTGTATTTCTAATCTTGGGCAACTCAGATCTCTTAAGTATTGTCTCCTCTATAAAATCTACTTGTGGAGAAACGAGGTTACTTATAAAAGCACTCGGTAAATTGCAAAGCATAGTAAGAATTCAAGGCTGTATCATTTTCTCCTACTTTTGTAATTTGTGCTTTTTAGTGTTTGTTTTTGGGCTTATTTGACCTTCACTCTCAAACTGGAAGTATTCATAAGAAATACCAAGGAAAACGCAGTTTCCTGGGCCTCACCCCAGGAGATTCTGATTCAATAGGTCTGGGGTCGGGGGATGAAGCTGCATTTTTAACAAGCTTTTCTATTGATGCCAATGCAGGTGAACTGTGGACATATTTCAGGAAGTACCACTCTGTGATGTGTAACTAATTTGAAGACTGCCATGAGCGCTCTGGAATTCTAGATCCTGTTTGGTCCTGAAGCAGTGGTTGGTGAAGGCTACTATGAGAGCTGTGGCCCACTGTGCATCATCATTTCTATTTGTAGCTGAGTGGAGTTGGCAGCAGGCACAGGCTGGCGGCGGCTTGCAACACACTCCTTGTCAAAGCACATACTGTTTCTGCAGCTGGCATCTATTCCCTGTACATCCCAATTATAACAGTATTACTGAGTCTTGTGACAGTCACACATTTCATCACCCTAGGGAACTGGGCAGAGCAGGTTTGCCATGGCATGGGTGCCCTGCTCCCTCCTTTCTTCATATTCATCATTGCTTAGGAATCTTGTTGGTCTCGTTTGGCGCTGAGTGTTTGCTGTTCCTAAGCGGGAATGTTCGGAGCCCAGATCAGGTCAGAGATTATGTACAAGCTGCAGGTTGTGGAGAGTCTACCTGCTGTATAACATTCATTTTTGAAGCATTTTGACTATTAAAGTTGTCACTATTACAAAGATCACCATGCTTTTGCCCCCTTTGCTGGGCCCGTATGCCTCAGTAAACCATTCCTATCCCTGGATGCACACGGCTAGCTCTCCATAATTTGATAGAACTATAGGGTGCATTTCACTCTACCTGCATAATGAAGAATTTTGACTCTTGCGTAGCTTTTTTTCTCTTAAGAGAAGTAAAGGGGCTTAATAAAATTGGTGTTGTACTGCCATATGACATATACTATTGATATGAGATATATACTCAAAATGCCTCTACTTGGTAACCTGGTTAAAAAAAAACAACAGAGTAGCAAGTCCATCCATAAAGAAACATGTGTTGAGAGCATCCATCATTTGGATTATTAGTGGTGGTATGTTATATCTAAAGGTTACAATTAAGCAGGATATCAAAATAAGTAAGCTTTCTTATTTTTTAAAGCTATCCTGACATGCGTTTGAGATCAATAAATGTTCCTGATAACACCTTCTCCTTTAGATCAGTGTAACATTTACAAGCTACTTGGTATCAGCTGGGAAAAACATGATTGCTTACAGTAAAATCTGAGATAACAGGCTGAATATAATTGATATAAATAGAGGAATGAGTGGCAAATGTAAATGTGGACAATAAATGTAGGAGTAGCCACCTCAGAGACACAATGAATATTAAGCTATACGTGCCTGTAGTACAAGATCTATCATAAAAAATATTAGCAATGGTCGTAGAATGTAAGAAGATGCAGAAATTACCACAAAATTTACTATTTAATAATTTTTAAGTATACAGTTGAGTGACATTAAATACATTCACAGTGCTGAGAAGCCACCATCATTGTACATCTCCAGAACTTTTTCATATTCCCAAACTGAAACTGTGTACCCATTAAACAATAATTCCCCATCTCTCCTTCCAATAAAGTTACTTTAATAATTAATCATATTAACAAGCTGTTGATTAGTGGGTGTCTAGTAGTTTTGTCATGAGGAGATATCTAATTATGGCTATCCTATCTTAGGGAAAAAAAATTGTGAGCATTTATTACCATCTGAAGAATATGATCATTCATGGTAACAAGTTCTAGAGCTGAAAGAAGAAAAATCTATTACAACTTAAAAAAAAATGTAAAAACAGGGACATTTGAAACTACACGATGAGATCTTTCCACCACCCAAATTTGTACATATCTGAATATTCAGGTTTTGGTTGGAAATAATTTCTCATCTATAACTTTACTGTTACCAGGCTGTAGCTATAATATAGTTGATGTTTGGGCTTATATTAGTAAATCATTGGCTCACAGATGACAAGATGATGAATTTTACATACAGAAACACATCTCCAGACTGCTGTGCTTTCCAATTGGTTATGTTTTGGGTTTCTAATGACCACAGTTTAGTAATAGATTCAAAATATTAGTAATTTTGATGTAGAGAATTTAGCACACTGGCTTCAACTTTATTTCAGCTGCTGTAAAATGTTTGTTGTTTATGTTTGTAAAACAAAAATACCAGTGCTATATTTATCTTTGTTTATTGGCTAGAAGATCAAAACAAAACTGGCTCTATTAACATATACAATTGTCTGAAGGATGTGCACAAAAATAATTAAAAAATTGGAATGGTTATTTAACCATCTAAGTGAGGTAAATTCTATGTCAAATTTCACCTTTTTAAAAAGTCATCTGTCCTCACTAATCATTAATATCTTCTCTTTAGCCTTATTGTTCTGCAATTTCATTGTTCTGTGCCTATGTTGGGTTATTTTTATTTACGTGTTTTACATTTTAAATCTTGGGAAAACCTCAGTTATTATCTCTTTCAATATAATTTATCTTCCATTTCTGTTTGATAGATCATATCTTATAATTAACTCAAAGACTTTTTATTACACTCATTTTAAAATTTTAAAAAATTCCCACTTCTTGGTAATGATAGTTTCCAGGGCTTTGGAATAATCACTCCTAACTTTATGATGAGTGAGCTGTCCTCCCTGCCTGCCTACCTTCTCCGGTCCCTCAAACTCCTCATTATTGCTTGCCCTCTAATTTGGGGGTAGTTTTCCCTGCCCTGGGATCTTGACCCTGACCTTAACACTGAGCTTGCTGGTGAGTAGCACAGCCTGGGTCCAGCCTAAGAGAAGTTTTTCAGTATTCCAACTTCTCACATCTCTATTTAAGGGTAGTCTCAGGCAATGGAGAGTTTTGACTGCATCCTTTCGTTGGCCAGCAACCTAGTTTAAAGATTCCTCCTTAGATCTCTCCTTAAATCTGTGCTGACCCACAGATTCATCCTCTACTTATAAACCTATTTCTGGTCTGTTTCTGGTGCATATATTTTGAATTTTTTTTTTAATGTGGTAGTTATATTTTCCTTCCCCCCTCCTCCCTCTTTCTCTCCTTTCTTTCATTATTGCTTTCTTTGGAGTGGAGGAAAATATTCAATTTTGACTTGATAGTGACAACCTGCCTATGAGGCCAAGGTCTACATGTTGAGGAAATTAATGCTAAAATCTGTATATGAACTTAACAAATCCACTAGTTTCTTTGAACTCAATATTAAATAACTTTTTTGTGTATGTTCTAGCTAGAAATTTGGGAGATGTATCAGCTGATTTAGAACAAAGCCCCTCTGGTTATTAAATTATTATTTTAATGAGAAGAGAAGGGAGGCATGACTGATAAGGGGCTGTATGGCTTCTAAGGTAGCTAGGTGATTCATAATTACAAATCTACAGTCCATTATTTTGATATTTGTATATATTTTATGTAAAAGCAATTTTTGTCTTGAATGACTTGGACAATTATCTCAGATATTCTCAGAAAAAAGTGTAAGTTTGGGAAAAAATACTTGGTGATGCACATAATAATAAAGGTGAGAATGGAAATACCTACAATAATTTATGATGTTAACACTTTAGTAAAAATTGAAACAACTTAGTTTGAAATTTGAAGTGGGTCAGTGCCTTGAGTCACTAACTTTGCAGAGTCTTTCTGGGTGTATTTCTTTTTCTAATGAGTTGTCACATGTGCTTAATGTCAACAACCAGCAAGGCGCTTCTTGTGTAATTCAAAATGGTTGCTTTTGTCTGAAATATTGAGCATAGGAGTCATTTGTAAAAACTTGTGCAATAAATAATTTGGAGTAAAGCAATGAGGTATAAAAAATACACTCCCAAGCTAAATTTAAGAGTGATGTTTTGTTGAGCTGCCAAGACAATAAAAAAAAAATATTCCCACATAACATTATGAATGATATAGAAATCTCTGACATTAGTATAAGGCTGTTACTCCACTTTAAAATCAAAAGTTCAGCCAGATGTCAGCAAATCTGATGAAATGGGACTGGAAAAAACTTGTCTTTAGCTTTATTTTATTTTTTTAATTATTATTATTTTAGTCCTTAAAGACTCAGTTTTGCTAAGACATGATTCACCCAAATCTTGCCTAAAGGAAACCTTGTGTGTGTAGAGCAGATGATAAGTGAAATGGACCATGCTTTTCAGCTGATTTGCACGTAAGAATATCTGTTCTGGGAGTGGATAGAAAAATAGGGGTTAGGTAAACATGTCTCTATCCTTGAAGAGGAGGATGGGCTACTGGAAAAAAATCTTTATGCATACTGCTGGCAGAGAAATTCTAATGGTATTTTAAGCCTGATTTGGCACACCATGTAACTCTTCCAGGCACAATGCACAATTTTCATAAACAGATTGAACTATAAGATTCTGTGCCATTGTTATGCCATTCACCTGACCCTGAATGTAACTATACAAGATACACAAAAAATATCTATGCAATATTTTTATAGGAAAAAGACTGGTAATTAGGAATTCACAAAAGCTATGGGCAAGATTTATAGAAGCAATGATCAATTGTTTATTTTTAAGTGTTAAATGGAAAAATTGCTAAATATGTTTCTTTGGAAATCTCTATAGCCCAAATGGCTCTTTTCATCCAACTAGTAGAATTCATTTTTTTTTTTTTTTAGAATTCATTAAGATGTTCAGAAAATCCAGTAACCATGGATTTGTGAAAAAAATATGGTTTGTGAATTCCACATCTTTCCTAGTAAAAGGCCACTAAAACTTTTTGATCTTTTTTTCTGTTTTCACTGGAAATACTCTTTTGTGTTTCCATTATGTATTTTGTGTGTGTGTGCACTTCCAGAAGTTTTTTTTTTTTTTTAAGATTTATTTATTTGAGAGAGAGAGAGTGTACAAGTTGGGGGGTAGAGGTGGACTCCCCACTGAGCACGGAGCCTGATGCAGAGCTCAATCCCAGGGTATCAAAATCCCCACCAGAGCTGAAACCAAGAGTCAGATGCCCAACCCACTGAGCCACTCTGGCACCCCCACAAGATTTTGTTTTCTGGGAAAGAATTATTTTCTTTAATGTTCTTGACTTTGTCAAGCACAATGAATGTAATCAAAGAATAAATAATAACAGTTTTACATTTTTCAGTGGAGAAATTAAGTGTGCCAACATTCTTGAATGCTTCTAAAAAAATTCATGAACTTGGCAAGCAAGGATGGTGGGTGAGATATATTTTTTAAAGATTTGATTTATTTATTCATGAGAGACACAGAGAGAAAGGCAGAGACACAGGCAGAGGGAGAAGCAGAGGGAGAAGCCAGAGGGAGAAGCAGGCTCCATGGAGGGAGCCCAATGTGGGACTTGATCCCAGGACTCCAGGATCATGCCCTGGGCTGAAGGCAGGTGCTCAACAGCTGACCCACCCAGGCATCCCCGGTGGGTGGGATCTTGAATAGTGATTGGTTCCCTTTGCTCATCTAAGGCTTGGGCATGATAAAGATCTCTCTGATTAATAATACATTATTAATAATATTAATAGCTAAGAAATTCAGTTTAAAATCTTCTGCCCATTATGTCTAGGTTACTCTATTTTCTATTTTTTATTTATAGGATATTTAACTCTGACTAGGAACACCAAAATCTTATAACATTTCTTTAAATGTCTTTGTTCTATCAAAGAGTGTTAACAAGAATTTTTTAACCCTGGCAGAAACTGCACAAATCAGTGATTATGTTGAATAATTATCAGAACATAACGCTATGTTTACAAGAACACAATAAAAAAATGTGTTTACAATTCAAATTTCTAGTTTGCCAACAGACTGCATTGCAGTCAAATGCTAATGAATTTTAATTCTTAATCATTCCGTTCTAAATATTATCTTCATATAAGTCATGAAAAATAATGTGAGATTTTTTTAGTTTCCTGATCTGAGATTTATATCAAAACCGTAAGAATTTCCACATATTTTGCTTTCTTTAAAAATTTAATTAGAAATACTTAAAACATTCAGAAAATCAGTATGCCTTGATGCACCTACTACACAACCTAAAAAATAATACATTATCTATACAATTGAAGCTAAAATTCAAACCCTCTGATTTTACCTGCCTTTACTGCTGTCCTCCTCTGAGGAAACCACTCTCCTGAACTTTATATTTAAAATTCCAGGACATTTATTATAATTTTACATCATAATACGGTTTAAGTTTTATGTATATGGTATTATACTGAATACATACTTCTGCTTATTGCTTTCATTGCTTCACCTATGTTGGTATATGTAGCCCCACTTTACTCATTTTCTGTGAATGGTACCATCATTCATCATTCTTTTCTTCTACATTTGGACATAAGCTATTCCAATTTTTCTCAGTATTACAAACACTGCTGCATAAGCAGTCTTGAATTAGTATATTTATATAATTCATGAAAGTTTCTCTAGGATGTGTAACTAGAAGTAAAAATTGCTGGGTCATAAAGATAATCTATCTTCAACTTTATCATCAATTGTCAAGTTGTTTTTCAAATCAATTTACTAATTTATTCTTGCCAGCAGTGAATAAGCAGTGAATTTCTATGTTCTTGTCAACTCTTGATATTGTCAGATTACTTTTTTTTTTTTTAGAGATTTTATTTATTTATTCATGAGAGACACAGAGAGACAGAGAGGCAGAGACACAGACAGAGGGAGAAGCAGGCTCCATGCAGGGAGCCTGATGTGGGCCTTGATCCCGGGTCTTCAGGATCACGCCCTGGGCCGAAGGTGGCGCTAAACTGCTGGGCTACCTGGGCTGCCCAGATTACTTTTTTCTTAAACTGAATAGTGTGAAATGTTATTTCATTGGTGTTCAAATGGTACATTCTATTCTATATGAGGAGGGACCTTTTGTATTGAATAATCAATATTATTCATTAAATCAATATTGAACCAATATTATTCATTAGCTTATAATGTTTGCTTATTTCTTTGTGGTATTTATCTTTTTCTTATTAATCGGTGAATTTTTTTTTTCTTTTTTTTTTATTTATTTTTTTTTTATTGGTGTTCAATTTACTAACATACAGAATAACACCCAGTGCCCGTCACCCATTCACTCCCACCCCCCGCCCTCCTCCCCTTCTACCACCCCTAGTTCGTTTCCCAGAGTTAGCAGTCTTTATGTTCTGTCTCCCTTTCTGATATTTCCCACACATTTCTTCTCCCTTCCCTTATTTAATCGGTGAATTTTTTTAAAAAAATGTATGCATACCAATCATTTGTTGATTATATGTATTGCTTATACCTTGTCCTGGTCCATGTCTCACTGTTTGATGTTTTTAATATTTTTTTTTAAAAGAAGAGTGATCAGTTTTTGGTGGAAGAAGTGTGTGTGTACAGAACTGGTACACATATTTATGCATACCCAGACATACATAAATACAGAGACACACACAGAATAAAAGACTTAGAATAATATACACCAAGATGATGTCTCCAGGCGCTGGAATTAAGAATTTTTTTTCCTTTTAAAATCATCTGGGACCTTCTAGTCTCCAGTTCAGCATGTAAGGAGGTTGAAAGGTGCCGCTCTATTTCAACAACAAATAAAAGGCTGAACAAACTGAAAAATCAACTTTTCTTAGATTAATATGAAAAGTCAGGTCACAGGGCAAACTTCCTCCCCCAGACTAGAGAGACAGACAGGCAAATACAGAGAATCACAGAAACTTCTGCAGAAACCTGATATGTATGGGGCACCCTGGGTGGCTCAGCGGTTTAGCGCCTGCCTTCAGCCCAGGGTGTGATCCGGGGGTCTTGGATCGAGGCCCACGTCAGGCTCCCTGCATGGAGCCTGCTTCTTCCTCTGCCTGTGTCTCTGTCTCTCTCTTTCTCTGTGTCTCTCATGAGTAAATAAATAAAATCTTTAAAAAACACCAAAAAAACCTGAAATGTAATTGATGAGTTTCTAGAGGTGCAGGTGGGCAAGTCAGAGAGAAAAAAGCTCCAGGGGCACCTAGTCATTGGAGTGTACCGACTCTGAAACTCTAACCATGTTCTCACAGTGAATACTGGAGAAAGATCCCCCCTACCTCTCTCTGGTAGAGGGAGGAGAAACTTGTGAAATATGCCAAAGCATTCTGTTCATCTAACAAGGTGTGTCCTGAGGAGAAAATATTTAACCATGTTCTAACCCGCTGGGGGTGTTATCAGCACCTAACTGGCTTGCAGGAAGGAAAACACTCCCTTGCAGTTGGCTCTAGCCTTCCATACAGAGGAAGAGGAATATCTAAAACCCACCCCACATTAGCCGCTCTGTCTCATGTAAGGAGCAGAAAACCTGAAAGGCCTGTGTGAAGTTCACAGTCCAGATGCAAAGGCTGTCTAAAACACTGAAAACTAATCACAGATTGTAGAACACTTCTTCCCCCCATACCTTACTCCCAAATTATTAAAGGCCTGAAATCAGTTCCTTTTACCCAGAAAGAAGATCATGTCTGGCTATCAAGAAAAAAAAATTACAAGACTGGCAAAAAACACAGTTTGAAAAGATGGAGGAAGCGTCAGAACCAGATTCAGATATGACAAGGATGTTGGAATAATCAGACCTGGAATTTCAAACAATTATGATTAATATGCTAAGGGTTCTAATGGGGAAAGTCGACAGCACACAAGAGTAGATAAGTAATGTGAGCAAAGAGATGGAAATTCTCTAGAAGACCCAAAAAGAAATGTGAGAGATAAAAACTGCAACAGAAATGAAGGATGCTTTTGATGGACTTATTAGACAGAATGCAGTTAAAGAATCCCTGGACTTGAGGATTTCTCAATAGAAACATCCAAAACTAAAAACCAAACAGAAAAAAAACGACTGAAAAACAAAACAAAACAGTATTTGAGGGCTGTGTACAATGACAAAAGTAAAACATACTTGTAATAGAAATAGTAGGAAAAACAAAAGAAAAAAAAAAACAAGAAGAAATATTTGAAACAATAACGACTGAAAATTTCTTCAAAATCATGCCATATATCAAACTACAGATCCAGAAAGCTCACAGAACACCAAGCAGAAGAAGTGCGTGGTATATTTATTCACAATATACCTAGTCATGTTATTTTCAAGCTACAGAAAATCAGAGAGGCATCTGGGTAGCTCAGTGACTGAGCGTCTGCCTTTAGCTCAGGTCGTGATCCTGGGTTCTGGGATCGAGTCCCACGTCGGGCGCCCTGTGTGGAGCCTGCTTCTCCCTCTACCTGTGTCTCTGCCTCTCTCTCAATCATCTCTCATGAATAAATAAATAAATCTTAAAAAAAAAGAAATCAAACATAAATTAAGTATCCTTAAGGAAGACAGAAGGAAGAAAACATGTTTCCTACAGGGGAGCAAAGGTAAGAACTACCCTCAGCTTTTCCTCAGAAATCATGCAAGTAGAAAATTGGATGAAATACACTGAAGATGTTGAGAGAAAACCCTCCAACCAACATAGAATTGTGCACCCTGTGAAGTTATCCTTCGAAAGTGAAGGAGTAGTAAAGACTTTCTCAGACTAACAAAAGTTAAGGGAATTTGTTAGCAACAGAACTGGCCTGCAAGAAATGTTCACTGTTCTTTAGAGAGAAAGAAAGCGATATAGACCAGAAACTCAGATCTACGTAAAGAAAGGAGAAGCACCGGAGAAGGAGGAAGTAAGTAGGCAATGGAGGGACCTGGGTAAGTGGATGGAATATATCTTTTAAAAAAGTGCAACCACATCTTTCAGAGAACCTCCAGATATGTGTATTTCCTGTAGCTGAGGTCATTGTCAGAGCAAATAATCTCAAGGTGTTGCAGACTTCCTGTAGTCTTCTTTGGCTGTTGCAGAGGTAGGAAAACGAGGATAGAGAAATGAAGATCCTGAATTCTGGAAATGGGGCTTTTCCAGCCAGTGTTCCTCTTGTCTCAGATTGGAACAGCCTTCACGTCTTGTCAGTAACTCCTATTTGACGCAGGGCTTCACTTCTACAAACATGAGGAAAGAGAAAATGGAGTTAATATGGGGCTCCTAAGCCTTGTTATCTAAAAAGTGGGGGAGAGCTAGATTTTTTTTTTATTTTGAACTATTTAAGAAAATTTTGAGGTATAACTGATATGTGATAACCCATATGTATTTAGAGTGTATGATTTGCAAAATTTTGTAACACATATAAACCCATGCAACTGTCATAATCCTGATAAAAAAAAGGAATAGAGGAGAATTTCCTCAATTTGGTAAAGAATATCTACAAAAAAATCCTATTGCTAATATCATACTTAAAAGTAAAAAGCTTGAAGCTTTCCTACTAAGATCAGGAATAAGGCAAGGATGTCCCCTCTCAGCTCTGCTTTTCAATATTGTACCAGAAGTCCTAGAACAAAAGAAAAAAAAGTCTTAAAAAAAAGTAAAAAAAAAAAAAAGAAAGAAAGAAAAAGAAAAGGTATACAGACTGGGGAGGAAAAAATAAAACTATCTTTGTTCACATATGACAGATTGTGTATGTAAAAAATCTGAAAGAAATGATTAAAACAACCCCAACACTGGAGCTAATAAATACATTGTTAATATAAAAATCTCTCTTCTACATAACCAAAATGAAAAACTAGATTTTTAAATTAAAAACACAGTATAGTTTACAATAACGCTCCCCCAAAATGAAATATTTAGGTAGAAATCTAATGAAGTATGTATAGTAAGATTTATATGTGGAAAATTACAAATCTCCAACAAAAGATATCAAAGAGCTAAATAAATGGAGATATATTCCACGTTCATGGAAAGGAAGACTTAATATTTTCAAGATGTCAGTTCTTGGGTGAAATAGGTGAAGGGGATTAAAAGTACTTATACTGATGAGCACTGAGCAATACATGGAATTTTTAAGTCATTATATTGTACACCTGAAGTAAACATAACACGGCATGTTAACTACACTGTGATTAAAATTTTAAAAAAGTTTTACCAGGGACTTTTACAGGAAAAAAAGGGACTAAAAAAAAAAAAAAAAAGATGTCTATTCTTCCCACCTTGATCTATAGACTCAATGCAATCCAAATTAAAATCTCAGTGAGTTATTTTGTGAATACAGACAGTGATTCTAAAAATTTATATGGAGCAGCAAAAAGATCCAGAATAGCCAATACAATATTGAAGAGGAAGGACAAAGTTGGAGGACTGACACTACCCAACTTCAAGTCAGTATAAAGTTACGGTAATCAAGACACTGTGATATGGGTACTTTTCAGATTAGCTTTTTTCAATTAGTAATATGCATTTACTATCTTCAATGTCTTTTCATTGTGTGATAGCTTATTTCTTTTCTACACTGAATAATATTCATCGCCAGGATGTATCACAGCACGTTTATTTATTCACCTACTGAAGAATATGTCCGCTGCTTCCAAGTTTTGGCAATTGTGAATAAAGCTGCTATGAATATCTGGGTGCACATTTTTGTGTGGACAAATTTTCAGCTCCTTGGGGTAAATAGCAAGGAGTGGCCCTTGTGCTCCAAATTTTTTTTTTTTACTATCATATTTTCTTGGTTATAACCGTTAAGTACAGTGTTGAATTAGTTATAAAAGGCAGTTTTCTCTCCCTAGTTTTATTAAGATATAACTAATTTAATACATTTTATGTTTAAGGTGAACCAACATAATGAATTGATATATGTATACACTGTAAAATGATTACCACAATAAGTTTAGTTAACACATCCATCACCTCACACAGTTAAAATTTTTAAGCTATATTTAGTGACTTTCAAATATACAACACAGTCTTGTCACCATGCTGTACATTACATTCTCAGAATGTATTTATCTTGTAACTGCAAGTTTGTACCTTTAAGTCATCTTCACCCATTTCTTCCCTCCCCTGCCCTACTGCCTTTGGTAACTACTATTCTTTTCTGCTTTTACAAGCTTGTTTTTTTTTTTTTTCCAGGTTTTGTATATAAGTGAGATCATATGGTGTTTGTCTTTCTTTGTGTGACTTATTTCACTTATCATAATACCCTTAAATTTCATCCAAGTTGTCACAAATGACAGGATTTCCTTTTTTGTGTGACTGAATAATATTCCATTTTATATATCTATCTATATTTGTATCTATATATTTATTGATAAAGAAAATGTGAGATATATATATATCCATTCATCCATTCATCTATTGAACACAGAGGATGTCCTGGCTACTGCAAATAATGCTGCAATGAACAAGGGGTTTAGCTATCTCTTCAAGACAGTGATTTCATTTTCTTTGGATATATATGTAGAAGTAGAACTGATAGGTCATACATATAGTTCTATTTTTAATTTCTTTAGGTACTCTATACTGCTTTCCATGGGGGCTATACTGATGGAAGTATTCACTACAGTCTACAAGCATTCCCTGCTCTCCACATTCTCACCAGCACCCGTTATCTATGTCATTTCGATAATAGTCATTTAACAGGTACGAGGTTATATCTCATTGTGGTTTTGATTTGCATTTTCCTGATAATTAGTGATGGTAAGCACCTTTTCATGAACCCATTGGCCATCTGAATACCTTCCTTGGAAAAATGTCTGTTCAGGTCCTTAGCCCATTTTTAAAATTGAATGGTCTTTCTGCTATTGAGTTGTATGAGTTCCTAATCTATTTTGGATATTAACCCCTCATCATACATTTGGTTTGCAATATCTTCTCATTTTATAGGTTGCCTTTTCATTTTGCTGATCATTTCTTTTGCTGTCTAGCAGCCTTTTAATTTGATGTAATCCCTACTCGTTCATTTTTGCTTTTGTTGCTTGTGCTTTACATGTTATATCCAAAAAATTCACTGCCAACACCAATATCTAGGAGAATTTTCTCTATGTTTTCTTCTAAGGGTTTTATGGTTTCAGTCTTTAATCATTTCCAATTAATTTTTTGTGAATGTTTTAAAATGCGGATCTAGTTTCATTCTTTTGCATGGGAATATCCAATTTTCCCAGCACCACTTATTGAAGAGACTATCTTTTTTCCCTTGAGGATTCTTGGCTCCTTTGAAAATATTAGTTGGTTGTATAAACATGGGTTTATTTCTGGGGTCTCAATTCTGTTCCATTGGTTGATTTGTCTTTTTTTTTTTTTCTGGTACCATATTGTTTTGATTACTGTAACTTTGTAATATAGTTTGAAATTAGAAAGTATCATGCCTCCCACTTTGCTCTTTCTCAGCATTGCTTTGGTTATTCAGGGTCTATTGTGGATCCATATGAGTTTTAGGATTTTTTTCCTAATTCTGTAAAAAAAAAAAAAGAAAGCCACTGGAATTTCGATAAGGATTACACTGAATCCATGCTATATTTAGCATGGACATTTTAACAATATTAATTCTACTCCACGAACATAGAATATCTCTCCATCTATGTTGTCTTCTTCAATTTCATCAATGTCATACTTTTTCAGTATACAGATCTTTCAATTTAAATTGATTCCTATGTATTTCATTGTTTTCGATGCTATGTAAGTAGGATTGTTTTATTTCTTTTTCAGATAATTCATTGTTATGAGCATTTTTATCTTAATCCTGAATTTAGTGGAAATCTTGCTTAAGCTTCACAATTAAATTTGATATTTGCTGCAAATTTTGTAGCTGTAATTTATCAGATTAGAAATGCTCCGTTATTGTTGAGAGGCTTCTCAAGAATGAGAGTTGAATTTTATTAAGTGCTTTTCTACATCAGTTGAGATAAACATATGGTTTTCAAATTTAAGTTGTGAATATGAGGAAATCATAATAAAAGATTTTCTTATGTTAAATCATCCCTGAATACTTGGGATATGCCCAGCTAAATTATAATTTTTTTAAATATTGGAGGATTCATCTTGCTAATATTTTGTTTAGGATTTTGGCATTTGTGTTCATGAAGAATTTGTTTTCTATCTGTATTTTTGCTAGCAATCTGATCTAAGTGATTTTTTTCCAATAAAAAAATACTTCCTTTTGTAGATTAGTTTTTATCCCTTCGTAAAGAGAAAGATGAAAGAACTTTGGTATCTGAACATTGGGAACATTTATTTAAAAAAATTCACCAAGATTTTATATAATTTCTCTTTTTCTCAAATCCTAAAACTATTTGTCTTCTTACATTTTATAGTTTTATTTTCCTTTCCAATCTCTCCTAGCACTTATTGACTACAGAATTCATTCATAAGTCATACATAAATTTTATAATTATTTTACATTGCTGTTTAGTATGTTAGTTATATGTGTGTTTCATGTCTCCCTCATATGTATTATAAACACTTCTATTCACATTTTAGTACTTTTCTTTGAATTTTCTAGGAGCTCAAGAGTTATTTAATTTTGATTTGACTTTTATCAATGAAAGTATTACCTTTAATGAAAGCAATAGTTTGGTGATCTAAGTATTTTGGGAAAATTTAAAATATCTTTTTAGTCCGTAAATCTTATTTTTTTTTCATTTATCCTTTACATATTTTTGACCAACTCTACCTCCCAAGCATACTTTCTCTCTCCCAGAAGATTGTAGGTCAGCACTTCTACATGGTCAGTTTTTTTAGGTCACTGAGGTAAGTGTCGGAGGAATGAACAATGATTTCTGGCTATAACATCTGATTATTCTAGTCCATGCCATATTCGCTTATTCCTAAAAGCATGATTGTCAACAAAATTTCAATGAATCCTGAATAGCTTCTAAAGGTATATTGAGTTCTTTCACTTTAAAAGGCAACACAAATCTTCTCAGTGGGAAAATAAATGATCGAATCTCACCTCATTCCAAATGAATCAGAGTTGGCAGGCTTGTGTGTCTGTGGCTGACTTACAGTACTTGATGCTAAAATGTAGCCCCTTGTAGTAGTTATAATAAATTAAGGCTTCTGTCAGAGGCCCAAGTCATGAAAGTTAAAGGAAAAAAATATATTGCTACCCTTTATATTTTGGGCTCTGATAGGAATTTTGGTCTTCAGCAGGTTGACAGCACAAAATAGACAAATTCAATATTTTAGGATACTGTGCCAAATTTCATGTGTAGAAGCCTGTGAGTGTCTTGCATTAAGCCGTGAGTTATAGCAGTGAAGGCCTAGAAAGTGAGAAATAGCATATTTCTTGAGGCCTGTAGGGCATGCAGGTTCCACAGTTCTCTCTCTTGAATGACAACATGGTCCAACTTCCTAGTGAGAAGCATGCTGGAGTGTTTCTCTTTCGTACTCTCTTCTGAATAATGTGAAATGCTGTTAATTTAAAAGCTGTCACTCACAGGGCATAAAAATGTTTTTCACTTAAAAGTCCAGTGACAAGCAGAAGACAACAGCAGCAATGGGTACTCTGAAACAAGTGATTATTCTCTGTAGCTAATTATCGTTATTTTTGTACATGAAATCTTGTTAAAGACATACTGAATAATATATGCTTTGATAAGGTGTGTTTGGAAAAAGTGGCATTCCACATTAACTCTACCAAATAACTTGACATTAAAGAAAGTATCATTCAGAGTTGGAATATCTTCGCCAGGATTATTTTTTGTCCTTTTATCTATATCATCTTTCATAATACGACCAAGTAAAAACTGGAGAAGAACCTAAGGATAAGCAGGAAGTGGTTTCAAAGTATTAGTTTCTGAAATTGGATCTATTTTGCCTCCCCATTCCTTTCCTTTCCTGATAGATTTCACCCTAGTAACCCAGGACTCTTTCTGCTACAGAACACTGCAGCAACAGGAAACTGCCCAGACATCTTCCCAATGTCTGTAGTAGTCCATTTGTCAGTGGGCTGAAACTAATTTCAATGATGTGACTCACTTGTCTGTCCAGTTATTCTTTTTAAAATTGTTACAAATTAAGTGGGCATCCTGTGGCTTCAAATGGAGAGCCCTGAAATATTAGCAGTGGAAAAACAATCTAAAGTATTTTAAAAAAGAATCTAAGAATGGCTCGGCTTACTTATACACACCACACAACCGATAGCAATGGAAAGCAGTAAGAGTTCATATAGGTTCTGGTGCTCAGTATTAATGGGTATGAAAATGAAGATTAATCTCCTGACTTCTGAGGATAATTCAAGAGACGATGAGCAAAAAACGATGTATCAATACAGAACTAGAAAGTGAAAAGAAAGCGGACCTATTCCAAATGTGATTTAAATTTCATTATATTTTGAATATTCAGTGGGAAACTCCTAAGGTTTTAGTTTCTCTTTGGGAGTAAAATGGATTCTTAAAAGTGCATTCATCTATGCTACTAGAGTATCGTTTACTAACAAATGATTGCAGCTGTACCCAAGTGGCCTAAAAGACTTTTAATGTTCCTTCCAGATGTGCCTAATTTATTTCCAGGGTATAATGTTTGCCTTGGGAGCCTTGGGTGATTTTCTCACTTATCAGTGCCAATTTCTTGGGGGTAGGTAAAATTTTAGTCCTCTTCTAGATGGGGAAATGGAACAGGAAGATATTATAGCTTCATTAATATTAAATGAGAAACCTTCAAAAATCCTGGATAAAATATTAAATCTAGGGTTTATTTCATGAGCTTACACACCTGGACTTGCTTCTGCATGAGTTTTTTAGGACTCTTCTTGCCAATATTCATATTATATAAATGATGTCTGTCAGGTATTTTAAAAATTGAGAATTTTGAAAATTGCCCTTTAAGTTTAGCTTTCAAAAACCCCAACAGTTGCTTTGTTATTAAAGTTAAGAGGATGAAACATCTAATTTTCAACTACTCAAAGGACAGCTTACTAAGTTGCAGCTATGAATAGTCTCTGAATATTGGATCTGAATAAAATAAGGTATTTATTATAGAGCAATTATATAAATTTTATTATGGAGCATATTCAAATGAATATCAGTTTAAATGTAAATTCCACAATGTTTCTAACACAATGGAGATGCTTATTATTAAAGCTACTTTGGTGATGCACGAACTATGCAGTTGGATTTCAAGAGGTTTTTCACAAATATAAATCAAGTTGTTGAAGATATTTAAATGTATTCAACTAGCTTAAATGCTTGCTAAAATAGATAATCTAAACTAATACATATCAGAAGCACAGAAATCAACTTCTGAATGGCCACTTCGTGTCTGCACTGGAACTTAAACCTTGGTCTCATGTCCTATACTTTGAGTACTTTTAAAAAATAGAATGTTGATCTTTAAAACCAATGAGAACTATTTTCCCAATACCTAAATTTAATTCCTTATTTCTAGTACCAAAGTTACAGGAGAGTGTAATCTTCCCCAAAGGATTAAGTACTTTAGTTAATGACTAAAACAAAACTGGAATATTACATGTTGCCAAAATGACCCCTGAAAATCTTTTATTACTCTCCAAAAAACAAACAACACATTTTCCTTCTTTCACCTTGGTCAGGAAACCCTTAAAATTACCCCCACATTCTTCACAGAGGTTTGCCAAACATACGCACTGCTTCAAGATTTCTTGCATTCAATATCTCATTAATACAAATGACATGATGTTCAAATGTTTCCTATTTTTGGAAGTAATATTCTCAATGATACAACTAGAGTAACTTGAATGTACAACTAGAATGTAAATCATGAAGGCTGAGAATTTTGTCAATTTTGTTCACTATTAATTCAGTCCTTTCCAAGAACTGCTGGTCATAGAGTAGGTGCTTAATAAACACATTGAATAATAAATATAATGTGAATTAGATATGTTGAAAAAGTAAATGAGTATGTCTCATAAACCTACTTTGTGGAGGTTTTAAGTTAACACAAAAATATCTAAAAAATTGGTTACAAGGAGTTAGATTAAGTAACAGGTTTTTGACATTCTAAATGTTTCTTTCAGCTAGTAATAATCTTGTATATTTTGGATCAGATGATTAATTGCAATAATTTTTAGTTGTTATATGTTGACAACTTCATTCACATTCAGGTTATTTCCTGAATTTATCATATTTTGACATCAGTCAGATATGGGTAGAAATTTGTGATTGCAAAGTTCCTATGTAAAATAAAATATGTGAGATATGAGAAATATGTTGTTGTACATGAAATTCTTATAGGAACCGAATTAATTCTTTCCTTTCTTTCAGAGGGAGAGAGAATGGAGCAGAAGGAGAGGCAGAGAGAATCACGTAGGCTCCACGCCCAGCACAGGATCTGATGCAGGGCTCAATTTCACAACTCTGAGGTCATGATCTGAGCTGAAATCAAGAGGTGAATGCTTAACTGACTGAGCCACCCAGGTGCCCCTCTCCCCAATTTTTTCTTTAAAACAAAATGTCTCACAAAGCAATTCAACCTTTAAAAAACTGAAGTTTTGTTTGTTTTTTTATCTAATAACTTTCTCTATCTCAAAGACTAGTTACAATGTTATTATTAATTCAAATACTCTACAGACAACTTGCTCTGGAATTGGGTTTTCCCTGGGAAGGCTGACTCCAGGATTCATGTTTTTTTTTTTTTAATTTTTATTTATTTATGATAGTCACACACACACACAGAGAGAGAGAGAGGCAGAGACACAGGCAGAGGGAGAAGCAGGCTCCATGCACCGGTAGCCCGACGTGGGACTCGATCCCAGGTCTCCAGGATCGCGCCCTGGGCCAAAGGCAGGTGCTAAACCGCTGCGCCACCCAGGGATCCCCAGGATTCATGTTTTTATCCGATTGGGAATCCCTTCTCTGCTGTTCTATGAAAGTTTTATAGATTTCTTCTTTCCCCTCTTCCTCCTTTCCTCTCTCCCTTCCGTTCTCCATTTCCTTCCTCCCTTCTTTTTTCTTTTCAGTTATTTAGAGTGGGGTTACAGATTATATTATCCTTAGATACGTAAGAAAATAGGACCTCTTTACTTCTCTGTAACCTGATTTCCCTGATGAAGTTCCAAATTATGAGACTTCCCAATTGTGGGGAAAAAATAGATTTAGTCTACTTGGATAAAATTAATGCTATTAAATAAACAACCCTTATTAAATATATAGTCTTTTTGCCAAAGTACATCATATCTTTTAGGTAAAGTGTTTCCTTAGACATACCTGCCCCTCTCTCCCATCCTTGACTCTCCAGGATGTTCAGTCATGAAAATGCTGAAAGACATGCAGCTGAGTATAAAGGGTTATGTTTGTGGAAATAAAATATTGTGATGCAGCTCTGCGTTGTGCAATTCACATATCAGCTATTCAATGTTGATATACCTGATTAGTTACAGCAATGACTTCGAGGGTCTAATAAAGTAAAGCCTCCAAGTTTTAAATCATTAAAGCTCCATGTGGTTTGGAAATAGTCTTATATTAAGTGGATAACATAGTCAAGAGGGATCAGCTATTTAACTAGTGTCGTAGTAAGAAGATAAGGGCCAAGGCTGAAGTGGTGGCTGTGCAAACAGAAAAGAAAAACACGGAGTTCTGGAAAGCTGTGGCCTAGAGCAGGGGAAGCAAGGTGGGCACCTGGACTCATCTGTCCAGCAGTTCAACTCTTAGATCTCTTCCCCCTTCTGAGGAAGAGATCATTTTTCAGCATTTTTTTTCAAATTGTCAAAGAGTAGGAATTATCATTTTTTAGTGTTATACCATTTGACGCATTCTTAACGGGCTTGGTGGAGGAACCATGCACTTAGTTTTTAAACTGCTGCAGTGAGGGATGCATGTAGAACTGTAGGAATCAGAGAAAGAGCTTACATGTCAGCAAATAATTTGAAAGCATGGAGATGATTATGTGTAAAAAAAAAAAAAAAAACCAAACATATGAAATGATAGCTCAGTACCAGTAAGTTGGATCTGATCCTGAGTTTCTAGGGTCACAGGATGTTGGTTAATATTGTCTCCTTCTTTTACAGACTTTATGGCTTCATTTTGACTGCTCAATTAGGTACATCCTCCATGTGTGCGTACCAAATTAGTTATTTGCTTTTAATTTGAAGTCTTCACATTTCTACACAAGTATCTATGTAAGTATCCTTAAATCATGGAATTTTGAGGGAGAAAAAATCTACCAAGTCTTTAAACTATACAGAAATGGACACTACGTCAAAGTTAATGAAACTCGTTACTTCTAAGGTAACAGGAGGGGGCCCTGGCAACAGGTCTAAATGATTGTAAAGCTTGATAAAGCTGGCTAACCTAAGAGAAGATGTCTCTGTCCACTGCCACTTTTCTTCATTCACTTCTTTTGTCAGATGGCTCTGGAATGCTTTTTTTTTTTTTTTTTAAGATTTTAATTTATTTATTCATGAGAGACAGAGAGAGAGAGAGAGGCAGAGACACAGGCAGAGGGAGAAGCAGGCTCCCTGCAGGGAGCCCGATGAGGGACTTGATCCCAAGACTCCGGGGTCATGCCCTGGGCTGAAGGCAGATGTTCAACCGCTGAGCCACCCAGGCGTCCCTGGAATGCTATCTCAAAGCAGGTCAAGGGCAAGCTGATTTGCAGACACACTAAACTTGGGTGTAGAGGTATAAATTTACATAGTTTCAATCTCTTCTATTAGTTAAATTACTAGCTGCCTAGGTATAGTTGGAATAATCCAAATATCCACGGGCTGATTCCCTCAAGTATGTAGGGTCTTATCATGACACAAATGTGTCTTACATGGTTACCACCAGAAAGATACAGGTGGAAAATGAGAAACAGGGTCCAAAGTATATAATTCCAGAAGTTGGTTTATAGAAAGTATTTCCAATCATCAGATGTTTAAAATTACAAGGGGAGGATTCCATTAACATCAACACTCATTCGAAATGGAAGTTCTTGCCTATCATGAATATACTCTGTAATACATCTCATACAATTCAAATGTACCCTACATTATTTTATTTTTTGATGGGAATTTTACAAAATGGAATTTATCGGAAATTCTGTGTTACAGGACATAAAACTTCTAGCAGGTCTATACATGGTGATTATGTCTGTGTTGACATTTCATGTTTTACGCATCTCACTACTACTACTAAAAACAAATCTGATCAATTATGTTTGGGAGACTGAATTATTCTTTTATTTTTTTTATCGAAAAAAATACAGATTTGTTTTTACATGAAGAATCAAAGAATATGCAGCCAAAAGTGGAAGGAAAGCATTACAGGGTGTGTCAGTGAGTTTATTAAATAAAAGTCTTCTGTATTATTTTCTGCATTTTGTAATGTTTGCAGTATTTTTCAGATTTTTCAGATTTGATTTTACTGTGATTTCTTTTTTTATTCTAAATAAATATTCATGCTCATACCTAATTTTGTATTCATAATATTGTAATAATTTTCTGAAAGAGAACTACTCAAATTATCTATAGTTCAGGTTCTACAAAACCTGCACCCACCCATGTAACTGAATCCAAAATACAGATGTGTGCAGGCAGGGAGTGGGGCTATACAGGGTAGGGATGAGGGTTAGGATAAAGGGTGGTAGGCTCATGAGAGGAGGAAGCTATATTTCCATCAGATCATTTTGCTGTCCTCATTCACTTTCTCAGGAGATAGAATGGAAAAGTGAGGTCCACCACAATTTTTAGATGAGAGGTAGTACACCTAATGCATCTGGAAGCCAAAAAGTGGAAAGACAAGGTAGCTTATGGAGGCCAGTGTACCTTTTTCTTTGTAACCTGGCTGTTAAAATATGGTTTCATTTGTCATGAAATGTTATGAGTTTTGGAATCTTTTCATGAATTTTCCATATTCTTCTTGGAGTAGGTCTATGTTTCTTCCTACATAGTGTATATGATAGAGTCCTGATTCTTCTGTAGGACAAAATGCCCTGATACTGAAGAGCCCCAGCCCTGTTGCTTCATCCAGGAACCACACCATCCATTCCACTCCACAGCCCACCACCAGCCCCGACTTTTAGTCAGTAATTCTTTACACTTAGTAAGGCCAACATTCTCCTCTACAGAAGTTGCCCCCTAGAATTTGGGAACTATCTAAAGGACTGATAGAAAGCTAGTACAAATGTTTCATCTGCTTTTGATTTGTGGATTTTAAGCACATGGCTTCCAAATGTCACATTTGGAATGTGGAATTCAGTAATTCATAAGCATTTTGACCAAGTCTCTGATTTTATCCTTTGTCTTCTATGAGTGGATGATACATGCTGTCTGGTTCTTTCCAAGAACCTCTCTTTCTTCCTCTTATATATTACATAATTTTATTTACCTGACACGTTCTTTCAAAGTTAGGAGAATTAGGGATTTGTGTGTTTTAAGAAAAAAGGCAAACTCATTAGATTTCCTTTCTAAATATTTTAATAATGTTACTGAAGCCTGGGATGCCATCTTTATTCAGCTATCTCTTTTGTTTTTCTGCCACAACTTAGCACTTATGGTGAATGGCAATACATATTAATAAGCAGGCAGCTTAATAAGACTCAGGTTAATGATGATAATTATTCCTACATGGTGTATGCTGACAGTGTGTGCAAAGATATTCACTCTTCAAAAAAGCCCCAAGGCAGTACAGATAATTCTGACACTGAGTACGTTATCTGAGAAGAAGGTTAACAATGCTATGTGATACTTGGCTTTTTTTTTTTTTTTTCTGTAAGTGAACATTTTAATTACCTGGGGATAATGTCCATGGCTAGAATTCAGTGAGTGGGCACAGGGCCAATAATTTTTCAGAAGATCCCTGAGAGAGACTCAGGATTTTAACTGTTAAAAATTACAGGCTTGCAAACAGGGTCGCTAGAAATAAATAAGCATAGTCAAGAATTAGGAAAAGGTCAGTGTTTTTAATTCTAATTCTCATAATGGGTTCCTAATCTGAAGTGAATATTTCTGATTGACCATGGAAAAGGTATGAAATTGTGAAGCTCTGCTTCCTTTATCCTTTCTAAGTCTACCAAATTCTTTACAAAACCAAACACTAATGCTTAATGATCTTGTGCTGTTTTCCATCCCTCTATTCTAGGTTGCTCTCCAAACCTTCATTTACACCTGAAGAATTAATGACAAGTGACTGATTAACAGTTCAGAGCTCCATTCCATTTTTTTCCCTCCAGGGTCAATTGCCTTTTTCGAAGTATTAAAACCTTAAACCAGGCATCTCAAATAAAACACCAACCAGAGCCTGTCAAGTAACATTAATGAGTAAAGCTGGCCTAGTGAGCACTGTACTAAAACTGAAAGGCAGGTTTCTAGAAGGGCTCGGGGCGGGGGAAGTGTCATTGCATGTCTCTAGCAGATTATTTCCACATAGACATTCTGGTCCAGATTTGCTCAAAATGTACTGTTTCAAAAGAAGCTTGAAATCTGGATTTTTGTGAATTCTTCCCATGTTTACATTTTGTCCATGAAACATGGTCTAGGTCAACCACAACATGTCCAGGGCTGACAATGATGTGAAGGTCATGAGTTTGTGACTTTTACTTTGAACTGAAAGGAAGCAACTGGAGGACCTATATTCCTCTTGCCACCCGCTGCCCTTTCTTGGGATGTCCCATTTGCCCTTTGCCCACACTGCCCTCTCTTCCCTGGGGACTTACTTTTGATGGCCTAGGTTAGACCTTTTTTTTTTTTAATTTTTATTTATTTATGATAGTCATACAGAGAGAGAGAGGGAGAGAGAGAGGCGCAGAGACACAGGCAGAGGGAGAAGCAGGCTCCATGCACCGGGAGCCAGACGTGGGACTCGATCCCGGGTCTCCAGGATCGCGCCCTGGGCCAAAGGCAGGCGCCAAACCCCTGTGCCACCCAGGGATCCTGCCTAGGTTAGACCTTACTCTCCCTGTAAAGCTTACTAAGCCCCTTCTCTTCTGAACCATTTCTCCACCATCTCTTTTCCTTGTAGAATGAATCCATTTTCTCATTATGTTGCTAGGGCATCTGGCACACACTGTAATTAGCACTTAACATAGTGGGTACTGAATATTTGTGGATGTGCTGCTCTCCTCAGTTACAGTGTGAGGTCATATGGATAGAGTCTTCCTTTTATTTTTTATCAGCATCACACAATATCCACCTCATAATAGAGAGTAAATATTTGTTGAAGAACGAATGGATCAGTGAATGAATTTTAGAAAGCTACTTGAAGCCTTTAAGTCTCCTTGTAAGCCTCTCTACCCCCTAGCAGGGGACAAAAATATATTTATTAAATGAGAAATGAATGTGAACCAATGGGGGGGGGGAGAATTATTCTTTGAAGAGTTACAGAATGACACGTAGGTAAATTTCAGTCTTGTATACCCTATGTCATTGCCCGCTGGGGTAAAATAGGCTCTTAAATTCTCTCTATCCTAAAATTCAATTTAAAATTAATATAAATTATTATATACATATGATGAAGATACAGCCATTGCTTTTCATGGTGACCTTTTAACAATTCCCTTAATGCTTCTAATTGAGGCAACTATGTAAAGGTTTCGCTATCACAATTGAGCTGATCATATTGAGGCAACACCTTACATAAGGTCTAGTAGTTATAAATTTTTTCAGAAGCAAGTCAGGATGAATTTCATTTGGCAGCACTCCATTCAACTGGCACTTATGATAAATCTACACTCAGTTACTTATATTTGTTTATATCAAAGATGTTTAGTCTGCTCATCACGTTAGTGAAAATCTGCTTGAGTCCTTCTGTCCTGAGTCTACTGCTCGAGTCTTCCTGCAAACTGCCTTACTATAGCCTGATTTTAATCAGGAAATATCAATTAATTGAGAAATATGTTAATGATTAACAATCTGGTATGAAGGCATCACCAAGAACTCTATCCTACGCATTGACCAAAGAAGATTATTACAGTCGAAAGAAATGACACTTCCTCTGTAATAGACATCTGCCATGCTTATGGTCAACTCTGTTTTTGCAGGGATAGGTATCAGCAGAAGACTAGCTGATTGTTCTGTAGATGAGTCTAGCTAGCTGAGTAGTTTTAGGGACACAATTAAATGATGCAGACCAGTTATTTATTCACTTGTGCAACTTGATAACAATTAGCTAATCAGCTGTGTGTGATTCATCCAATGAATAAAAGATCTAAGTTTGCAGACAATTCTGGCACCATAGTTGTTTTTTCACAAGAAAAGATAAGCTGTTATGTGTTAGCATGCTGCATGCATAACATACACTATTATGGAGCTTGTGTCATTTTACCTGACATTGGACACTTCGACAATGAGCAGATATGAATCGTGAACATTTTTTTTTCCAGTGGGGTAGTGCATACAATGTAACCAAATTCAAATGAGCAGGTTTCCAGAGTTCATTTGAATCTCTTCCTGGGGCTAAGATAGACTTGCCACTGGCCTCTCCATTTCCTTTAGTAAGCACTTGTATATTAAGCAGTGGAAAATAAAACAACAAATGTTATTCAGCAGAAAGATAAAAGCCCAATCCATGTAAAGTGAGACAGAAGAAATGGAAATATAGCATGTGGATTTTGCATGCTGAGCCTCATAAAATGCAAGTGTGAATTTCCTCTCATAGTGAGTGTGGTCCAACATTAAACGAAGCATGGGGCATGATTATGAGAGATAAGATCAGTAGTTGGAGAACATACAGCAAGCTGTTTTACCCACATTGAATGTAATTTCACTCCTCTGATCTATTAGGCCCTCTTGGTGCACATCTTTGTAGATTTTTGCTAGTTCTCAGGAATGCATTAAAAAACCCTACAGGCTATAACTAAAATTACTGAATATTTTTTAATGTCTCACATGTTGACAGTCCTGATTTTCGTTATAGAAGAAATAACTGTCGATAGTGCCATTTAAATCCCTACTCTTTAGACTTGTGAATGCTAATGGCTGGGCTGTCGAACTTCAGCTTTTCCTGTAATCGTTATTCCTGGTTTCCTGTGGTGGATACGTATCGAACATAAGAAATTAGCTGCAGAGAGAATTAGAGGGTGTAAGTCTGAGTCATGTAAATGCCAAAAGCTTTTTGTGACATTTTTCAGACTTTAAAAATGGAAATATGTTATTTGCACAGTTGCTCCTGATGGAATAGGACATGCTGCAGCGATGTGGCGAGTTTAGGATTGGGCTGCAGGCCATTAGGAACCCTCTGTGTGAGAGCCTAGGGCCTGAGCAGAGGAATGGGAGCGAGCTACTTGGAAGAAGGATGGCATTTGCTGATGAGCCAAAGAATCCTCGCTAGATCAAGAACTGCTAATGAGAATTGAGAACTTGCTTGAACCTGTTATCATAAGTAAGGTTTAGGAATATAATTTTCAGCTTGATGTAACTTTTGTCTTTACTCCAGATGGTCTTACATCATCATCATTATATCAGCGCATGAAAAAATCTCACAGGGCTAAGTACATACCTTAACTCTTCTATTTCAATTAAGGCTGAGCTCTTTGATTCGGTCAAAATAAGAAATCCCTGAGTAGATTCTGAGCCTCTTCTGGGTCCTGAGATGCATGGAGGATGTGTATGGGGGTGCAGAGCAGAAATTTCTTTTTAAAAAATATTTATTTATTTATTCATGAGAGACACAGAGAGAGGAAGAGACATAGGCAGCCCGATGTGGGACTCGATCCTGGGCCCCAGGATCACACCCTGAGCCAAAGGTATACAGATGCTTAACCACCGAGCCACCCAGGTGCCCTGAGCAGAAATTTCTATAGAGGAAAACAGAGGACTTTCATTTGTCACACTGTCCTTCACTCCTATTCCAATCTTTTTAGCTTCAAAGAAAGCTTAAAGGGAGTCAGAAATTGTCTCTAGTTTCACTTTTGGTTAGCAGGGTAGATCTCCTCAGAGGCTTATTTCCACTTCAGGGGAGAGTCTTGGAATCTACCTAGCCCATATTCCTTATAAACATGGGAATGTGGGGCCCTTTTTGTTTGTTTTGGGGGATAAAGTAACCAAGTAATCTTATGCTAATTTTGATATTTTCCTGCAGGGTGTAAAGACTATCATGAGAAACAAGCTTCTCTGCTTTCTATTCTAGAAAATTTAGTGTTTAAGTTTTGAAACATACAGAACCCAGGAAAATTATTAGATGACATTTGGAAGAAGAGGACAGAAAACACCAAGAGGACTTCTGAAAGAATTTCAGAAGTGCATCTGGAAATATACATAATTAGTGAAAAAGACAAAACAAAACAGGAGATAAGGGTCTTGACTATTTTCCTTTCAAGAATGTTTCCTGGGAAGCCTCTGCTGGACTTCCCTGTGCTCGCCATAAATGCAGTTCTACTTTTCCCTTTGAATTCTCACTGATGCTTAATAATGCCATGAAGCCGGTTCTCCCAAAGCAAAATCCTAGCTGTCATCCTTGACAACATCTTCTTCATCTTTTCCCTTCAACCCATCATCAAGACATGTTGGTTTTATTGCAAATCTCATTTCCCTTGCTTTCTCCCCCACTGCTTCTTTTTTGTTCCAATCCTTATTTTATCTTAACTTCACTAGGCAGTTTTAACTAGCCTCTCAGCTTCCTGTCGTAGCCCACTTTTCTATCTTTACAGTTTACATCAATACTTTCATAAATTTTTTCCTTCTCTAGTGACGCCTAGGTACCTTGTAAGTATGTGTAAGTCATGTGAAAAGAGTAGTTCATTGTCTCCTGGGAGCCATGAAAACTGCAATCATGTTCTTTTCTTCCCCTGCTCAGTTGAGCTGCTCTCCATCTACTGTCCATGGAAGGGAGTCTACACCAACGGTCAAAGCTATTCACAGTTTGGGTCCTTTCTCACCTCTTGAGTATACTCATCATTTTCCCTGTGTTCCACTGCCCACAGACTAAGCCGACGGTGTTATGGCTTCATGAATTCACGAGCATTTTCATAACTTCATACTTTCCCACATTCAATTCCCTCTGCCTGAAATGCCTTTTCCCATCTGAAACATCCAGTCTTTCTTCAAAATCCCTCCCAAATGTCATCTCTTCTATATCTCCCTGACATTCTCGAGCTGAGTTAGGAGTTTCCTCCCTGTGTACCTTCATACTTTGACATGTATTTACCTTTTTATATGTCTGGCTTGCCTGTGATATTACAAGCTCCTTCATGACAGCAACTTTGTTTTACTCATCTTTGGATTTCTAGCTCTTAGTATTGTTTCCACAAAACAAAATGAAACACAATGTTGAAATGAATAAACAAATGAATTGAAGATGTAGTTCCTAATACTTTCTCTTTGCATCAATTTTCAAAAGCAGTGGAAATCTAATACATTGAATATCTTATATGTGGCCTGCACAAAATATGATCCAGGGAGCAGCAAATTCACAGAATGAACATCTGCATTTTTCCTTGATCAGAATCTTTGCTCACACTGAGGTTTACTCATCAATGCCATCTGAAGAAACACTCTTCTGCTAACAATGTGCTACTTTATTGAATTCTATTAGAGAATTTCACTACAGGTTTAATTATTGCTCACCTTGGTGTCAGGCTGCTTTCCCTTTATTAACTAATCATCTACTGGCCCAGTGGGGTTCCCATAGCCTCCAGGCTTCTCAAGATATGTCAAATCAGATTATCTGCTCTTATTTTACATAGATGAAAATTTAAGTTTTTTCTAAACTCAGCGAAGAAACAATATCTCACTGCTTCATATATGTAAACTATACGAAGGCATGCATTTACATAACCTGAGCTGAGTTAGTCATTTGAGTTTTCTTAATTAGCTTTGGAAAAGAAAGTTAGCTTAGCCAGAGTACTAAATACATACATTTGCTAAAATTTTTATCTTACCTTACAATACATACTATTGTGTTATTACAATGATTTCCAAATACCAGTTACAGAACAGAGATCATGAACCAACCTATGTATATACTATCATGACAACATCATAGTTCAGAATTTATTTTTGCTTCAGCAGCTCTCAAGAAGGAAGATTCTATGAACTGGGTTGGCCTTGAAGTAACAGTTATTTGTAAACTGTTTTTGTTGATTCCAAATCGATATGCTGAGAATTACTTTTATAAAGCCTAGCTTTCTGGAAGGCTTTCATGTTGAAATCTTCTGCAACTTAAAAGTGAGTATTTTGAAATACCATGAAGTGCCACATGACATAAAGTATGTCAAAAGTATCTTCAGATTTTTAATCAGTTGGAAAATGAGAGTTCAATGTTTTATGATTTTTGGAGTATACTTGAGTCCCTCCAAGCTTATATTCTATGAAGCTTAGTCATTATGTGTTATAGATAATAAAACTAACACTTTTTTTTTGTCTTGGGGTGTTTTACATGTAGACCCAGTATATAGTTAATAAGGTGTTAGATCTTTTCTGCTAAGAATATATGATTATTAAAATTCTTTACACAATCAGGGAATCTAAAAGTTACGTAACTTACTCACATTAATGAAATAAGTTGCCGCAAATGTAAGGGTATGTAAGGGTAGAGTTTGTGATTTCTCTCCATTCCCAGATCTTACTGTATTTAACAATAGTTAAAAATTTAATCCATTAAGTAATGGGTAATCTGAAAATATTTGCTTTTTCCCATATTTGTAGTAGTTGTTACATATTTCTGTTTCTGATAAAATTTCAGTTTTACAGCAAACTTGTATAAGGTAGGGCAAACCTAAGTAGAAAATATACTGGAGTTATAAATAAATTCACTATAATTTTATTGCTTGACTTTGTGATTTAGTTATCTAACAATTTACAGTCTATAACTAATACAGATCTTTTCAGTATTTTAGTGATGGATGAATTCTCTTTTAGTTCTATGTGTGTATTTTTGGCTTTGTTAGCTATTTATATGTATAGTCTTTTAAAATCTTTTTAGTAGGGATCCCTGGGTGGCGCAGTGGTTTAGCGCCTGCCTTTGGCCCGGGGCACGATCCTGGAGACCCAGGATCGAATCCCACATCGGGCTCCTGGTGCATGGAGTCTGCTTCTCCCTCTGCCTGTGTCTCTGCCTCTCTCTCTCTCTCTGTGTGACTATCATAAAAAAAATAAATAAAATAAAATCTTTTTAGTGAAGGAATCAGTAATTTTTAAAACAAATATCCAGAGTTACATTCAGCACTTTTTTTAAAAAGCCAATTTTACTAGGATATAATTTTATGAAATGAAACAAAAAAATAAATTCTATTAACAGTTCACAGATATGTACATACATGAGTCTCAGCACTCTAGTCAAAATATAGAACATTGCCATCACCCTAGAAAGTTCACTTGCGTTCTTTTGCAACCAGTGTTCTACACTGTGTCTCACCTCAGACAGCCAACAGTTTGATTTCCAACTCCTTTGATTAGTTTTTTAAATTGCTGAATAATATTTCATTGTTTAAATGTACAATTGATTCACCCATTCAACTGTTCATGGACATCTGAGATGTTTCCATTTTTTAATTAATAAATAAAGCTGTTCTGAATATTAATGTAAATGTCTTTTCTTTTTAGAATTGCTGTTATAAAAATACACATTGAATATTATAAGAAAATGTCAGCTTGTTATCCAAATTGGTTGTATCATATTACACAGCAATGCATGAGAGTTCCTTTTACTCTATATTCTCATCCACACTTATTTTTGTCAGTTCTTATTGGTGTGAAGCAACATTACATTGTGATTTTAATTTTAATTTCCCTGGTGATTAATGAATTTAGCATCTTTTCATGTGCTCCGTATTTGTTCGTCTATCTTATCTTATGATGTGTGTGTCTTTTGCCCATTTAAAAAACTGTAGTTTTTGTTTTCTTGCTGAATTCTAAGTTCTTTTTTATACTCTGAATATGGTCTTTTATCATATACATGTATTATAAATGTTTTTTTCTAGTCTGTGGCTATAATTTTCACTTTCTTAAAAGGGACTTATGAGTAACAAGGTTTTAATGTTGATGAAATGTAGTTTATCAATATTTTATTTTATGATTTATGTTTCCTTGTTCTGTCTATAAATAGTTTGCCTAGCCTAAAACCATAGAACTTCTTCCTTTTTTTCATAGAGATTTAATATTTTTAGCTTTTGCATATAAGATTGTGATCCATTTTGAATTAATTTTTGTGTATGGTGCAGCTGCAGTATTCATTTTATTATCTAATAACTGGTTGTTAATATACAAATATATTTGATTTTTGTGTACCTTTTCCTGCAAACTTATAAATTCACTTGTTAATTCTAATAAAAATTAAAAAAAATTTATTAACACAATTGTTGTTTGATAATATATAGTTTTAATTCTTTGTTCCTAACAGTTATTATGACTTTCATGTATTTTTCTTGCCTTATTGTCCCAGCTAGAACCTATTGTACATACTGAATAAAACTAGTGAGAGCAGAATCCTTGCCTGTTTATAATCTTAGGAGAAAGTATTTAATATATTACCATTTTGTGTGAGGCTAGCTGTAAAGTTGTTCTGCAGATTCATTTTACCAAATACAGAAGTTCCTACATATTCTTCATTTCCTCTAAGTTTTTATTATGAATAGCTGCTGAAATTTGTCAATGCTTTTTTTTTCTGTCCTTACTGAGAAGATTTTATGATTTTTCTCTTTTATTTTGTTAATGTGAAGAATTATACTGATCAATTTTAAAATGTGGAAAAGCTTTGCTTAGTCCTTTGTTTAGTTCCCACTTAGTCATGATGTAATTTTAAATATTGTTGGATTCTATTTGTTATAATTGTGTTGTTTTTTGTGTCTATTACTATGAGAGATGTTTGTCTTGTAATTTAATTTTTCCTTTTTGTGCCTTTTATGGTTTTAACTGAGCATTTTATTTGATTCCATTTTATCTCCTCTCTTTGCATATCAATTATATTTCTTTTTAAAAAAGTTAGTGGCTGTCTTATAGTTTGCAATATATACAAAATACCCTAAATCTACCATCAAATAACATTATGCCACTTCATAAGTCATATAGGGATCTTATAGATTATTTCTAATTTCATCCTTATGATATTACTGTCATTCACTTCACATATGCATATGCTATAATCATGCAATACACTGCATTACTTTATGTTTATTTATTTTAAATGGGCTCCACACTGGCTGGAACTTGAACTCATGACCCTGAGATCAAGACCTGAGCTGAGATCAAGAGTTGGTTGCTTAACCACCTGAACCACCCTCTACTTTAAATAAAAATGAAAGATTTTGTTTTACTTTTATTCTTTCCTTCTCCAAAGCTTGCTCTATGTAGATCCACATTTCTGACCTGTATGATTCTTTTCTTGAAGAACTTCAGTTCTTGCAGAGCAAGGTCTACTAGTTACTAAGTTTCAGTTTTTGTTCATCTATGAAGTCTCTAATTTTCCTCCACATCTGAAGGATAATTTTGAAGGGTAACTGGGAGGGTCTTTTTCCCTTCAATATTTGAAATATCTGGACGCCTGGGTGGCTCAGTGGTTGAGCCTGTGGCTCAGGGCGTGATCCTGGGGTCCCGGAATTGAGTCTCGCACCAGGCTCACCGCAGGGAGCCTACTTCTCCCTCTGCCTGTGTCTCTGCCTCTCTTCTCCTCTGACTCTGTCTCTCATGAATAAATAAATAAAATCTTTTAAAAAATATTTGAAATATTTCACTTTACTCCTTCTTGCTTGTATGCTTTCTGACAAGAAGTCTGCTGTAATTCCTAATTCTCATTTTTGTTTCTCTTTAGGAAAGTATTCCCCACCCCCAACCCCAGCTTCTTTCCAGATTTTTCTTTTGTCCTTGGTTTCTGGCAGTCTGAATGTATGATAGGCCAAAATGTAGACTTTCGGGTATTTTTCCTGCTTGGTTACCTCTGAGGTACTTGGATCTGTGATTTGGCATATTTTGTTAATTTTCTAAAGTTCTTGGCCACTATGAAAACACTTTTGCTCTGCTTTTTATTCTCCTTCTGGTATTATAAATATACCCATGTCACATCATTTGAAATTCTCCCTCAGTTCTTGGACATTCTTCTCTGCTTCTTCCCCGATCACTTTTTCTTTTCCTCTTTGCATTTCAGTTTGTGAAGTTTTATTATCCCATCTTTTAAAAGTCACGGACTCTTTCCTTGGCCGATAAGCACGTTTTTCACTTCTGTTAGTATTTTTGATTTCTAGCATTTCCTTTTGGTTCTCAGAGAAATGCCCTTCTACATGGTGGAATAAAGCTTTGATTAAATCTTTCCCACTGTAGAGTAGGCATTTGTTATGGAGAATGCTCTAAGCAAATTTCATAATGTTACTCTACCCCTTCCTCTTGCCAGAGCCAAGAGGATACCTTTCTTGGCTGTTCCCTAGGATCATCTGGTGGGGTCCCTAAAGTAAAAGTGTGAGCTCACCTAAGACTGCAGCCCTAAGAAGTTTCTCCAACTAGCTTACTCTCAGGCTCCAGCAATTTGTCAAAACTAGCATTTAGTGTCTTACTCTTTATGGCTTTTGCTACAGGAAATTCAGCTTCAGTTTTGACTCTCTGATTATGACTCTCTGGCCATGCCTGTCTCTCCAGATTTTGTGGTGGCAGTTTGTTCTGTTACCTTGGTCTTTTCACGAGTCCAAGAAGAGAGGCTGATTTTCAATTTGTTCATTTTTTTTCTTGTTATTTAAGGATGGGAGTGATGACTTCCAAGCGCTTTCATGTTGGAGCTGAAAGTAGTTGGAGTTCTAATTTTCTATTCTTATAATACTTTTGTCACTTCAGTATCAGGACCACGCTGTTCTCATAAAACAAGTTGGAAAGAATCCCTTCCTTTTCTATTTTCTGAAACATTTTGCGTAAGATTTTTATCTTCCTTAAATGCTTGGTAGAAACGGTCAGCTAAACTAATCTGGATTTCTTTTTGAAGATTTTTTTAATAACAATCTAGTTTTATTAATGGATATAAAGTTTTTCAGATTTTCTTTCTTCTTTTGTCAGTTTTTTAAAAAAGTTGAGTTTTTTTTAAAAAGATTTATTTATTTATGATAGACATAGAGAGAGAGAGAGAGAGAGGCAGAGACACAGGAGGAGGGAGAAGCAAGCTCCATGCCGGGAGCCTGACGCAGGACTGCTTCCGGGACTCCAGGATCACGCCCTGGGCCAAAGGCAGGCGCTAAACCACTGAGCCACCCAGGGATCCCCAAAAGTTGAGCTTTTTGTAAGTCTGTTTTCCCGAAGGAATGTTTCTGTTTCATTGTCTAATTTATTGGCATGAAGTTGATTATAATGTTCTCTTATTATCTGTATATTCTGTAGCAGTAGCCTTTATTTCATCCTGCTATTGCTAATTTTATTCCTTTTGTTAAAATTCATTAGTCTTCATAGAGGATTATCAGGTTTATTAGTCTTTTAAAGAAACAAATTTGGGTTTGTTCATTTTCTCTGTCAGCCATAGACTTCTGTTCCTTATTGCTTCCTTTTTTCTATCGCTTTGTATAAAATTTGTTATTTATTTATTTTTTATTTTCTTAAGTGGAAAATTAAATAATTTACTTTATAACTTCTTTTCCAATACTAGCATATATATTTATAAATTTCACTTTAAGAATTACTCCACTGTATCTCATAAATGTTTTATTTTTATTAGTATTCAGTTGAAAATTCTTTTGTGATATTTTTCCAGTTATGTTTACTTAGAAGTGTGTTGCTTAATTTCCAGATATTTGAGGAGTTTCTAGGTATTTTATTTCTATTATTTTCTAATTAAATTATTTGTGGTCAGAGAACATACTCTAAGATTTCAATCTTTTGAAGTCTGTTGAGATTTACTGAATATCTAGGTACATGCTTTATTTCAGGTAATGTTCTATTTGCACCTGGCAAGAATTTGGGGTTTTTTGCATGCTTATGTTAATGTCAACAATATCACAATGATTGATTGTTTTTCACATCCTGTATATTTGTA
Organism: Canis lupus dingo; assembly: GCF_003254725.2. NCBI lineage: Eukaryota > Metazoa > Chordata > Mammalia > Carnivora > Canidae > Canis > Canis lupus. The sequence goes on from NC_064245.1 coordinate 4,635,763, forward strand.
CTGTTTTTACATATTTTTCTATTAATAACTATGAAAGAGTGTTTAATACTCTAATTATGATTGGAGATTTCTCTCTTTCTCCCTTTAGTTCCATCAGTTTTTGTTTCATATTTTTTGAGTCTTTCTTATCAGGTGCATATTTAAGCTTGTTATGTATTCTATTGATTGACCTTTTTACTACATAACATCATCTTTATTTCTTGTAATACTGTCTTGAATTATGTCTTGTTTCATATTAATATTGCCATAAGAGTGTTAAAAATCTTGCTGTGTGGTGTAGATCTTCCATCCTTTTATTGCCAATATCTGTGTATCTGCTTTTAATGTACCTATCTTGTGGAGAGCATATAGTTGGAATATGCCTTTTTTTAAATTTATTTTTTATTGGTGTTCAATTACCAGCATACAGAATAACACCCAGTGCCCGTCACCCATTCACTCCCACCCCCGCCCTCCTCCCCTTCTACCACCCCTAGTTCATTTCCCAGAGTTAGCAGTCTTTACGTTCTGTCTCCCTTTCTGATATTTCCCAACATTTCTTCTCCCTTCCCTTATATTCCCTTTCACTATTAATTATATTCCCCAAATGAATGAGAACATAGAATGTTTGTCCTTCTCCGATTGACTTACTTCACTCAGCATAATACCCTCCAGTTCCATCCACGTTGAAGCAAATGGTGGGTATTTGTCATTTCTAATAGCTGAGTAATATTCCATTGTATACATAAACCACATCTTCTTTATCCATTCATCTTTCGTTGGACACCGAGGCTCCTTCCACAGTTTGGCTATTGTGGCCATTGCTGCTATAAACATCCGGGTGCAGGTGTCCCTGCGTTTCATTGCATCTGTATCTTTGGGGTAAATCCCCAACAGTGCAATTGTTGGGTCGTAGGGCAGGTCTATTTTTAACCCTTTGAGGAACCTCCACACAGTTTTCCAGAGTGGCTGCACCAGTTCACATTCCCACCAACAGTGTAAGAAGGTTCCCTTTTCTCCGCATCCTCTCCAACATTTGTGGTTTCCTGCCTTGTTAATTTTCCCCATTCTCACTGGTGTGAGGTGGTATCTCATTGTGGTTTTGATTTGTATTTCGTGATGGCAAGTGATGCAGAGCATTTTCTCACGTGCGTGTTGGCCATGTCTATGTCTTCCTCTGTGAGATTTCTGTTCATGTCTTTTGCCCATTTCATGATTGGATTGTTTGTTTCTTTGGTGTTGAGTTTAATAAGTTCTTTATAGATCTTGGAAACTAGCCCTTTATCTGATACGTCATTTGCAAATATCTTCTCCCATTCTGTAGGTTGTCTTTTAGTTTTGTTGACTGTATCCTTTGCTGTGCAAAAGCTTCTTATCTTGAAGAAGTCCCAATAGTTCATTTTTGCTTTTGTTTCTTTTGCCTTCGTGGATGTATCTTGCAAAAAGTTACTGTGGCTGAGTTCAAAAAGGGTGTTGCCTGTGTACTCCTCTAGGATTTTGGTGGAATCTTGTCTCACATTTAGATCTTTCATCCATTTTGAGTTTATCTTTGTGTATGGTGAAAGAGAGTGGTCTATTCTTCTGCATTTCATTCTTCTGCATGTGGATGTCCAATTTTCCCAGCACCATTTATTGAAGAGACTGTCTTTCTTCCAATGGATAGTCTTTCCTCCTTTATCGAATATTAGTTGACCATAAAGTTCAGGGTCCACTTCTGGGTTCTCTATTCTGTTCCATTGATCTATGTGTCTGTTTCTGTGCCAGTACCACACTGTCTTGATGACCACAGCTTTGTAGTACAACCTGAAATCTGGCATTGTGATGCCCCCAGATATGGTTTTCTTTTTTAAAATTCCCCTGGCTATTCGGAGTCTTTTCTGATTCCACACAAATCTTAAAATAATTTGTTCTAACTCTCTGAAGAAAGTCCATGGTATTTTGATAGGGATTGCATTAAACGTGTATATTGCCCTGGGTAACATTGACATTTTCACAATATTAATTCTGCCAATCCATGAGCATGGAATATTTTTCCATCTCTTTGTGTCTTCCTCAATTTCTTTCAGAAGTGTTCTATAGTTTTGAGGGTATAGATCCTTTACATCTTTGGTTAGGTTTATTCCTAGGTATCTTATGCTTTTGGGTGCAATTGTAAATGGGATTGACTCCTTAATTTCTCTTTCTTCAGTCTCATTGTTAGTGTATAGAAATGCCACTGCTTTCTGGGCATTGATTTTGTATCCTGCCACGCTACCAAATTGCTGTCTGAGTTCTAGCAATCTTGGGGTGGAGGCTTTTGGGTTTTCTATGTAGAGTATCATGTCATCGGCGAAGAGGGAGAGTTTGACTTCTTCTTTGCCAATTTGAATGCCTTTAATGTCTTTTTGTTGTCTGATTGCTGAGGCTAGGACTTCCAGTCCTATGTTGAATAGTAGTGGTGAGAGTGGACATCCCTGTCTTGTTCCTGATCTTAGGGGAAAGGCTCCCAGTGCTTCCCCATTGAGAATGATATTTGCTGTGGGCTTTTCGTAGATGGCTTTTAAGATGTCGAGGAATGTTCCCTCTATCCCTACACTCTGAAGAGTTTTGATCAGAAATGGATGCTGTATTTTGTCAAATGCGTTCTCTGCATCTAATGAGAGGATCATATGGTTCTTGGATTTTCTCTTGCTGATATGATGAATCACATTGATTGTTTTACGAGTGTTGAACCAGCCTTGTGTCCCGGGGATAAATCCTACTTGGTCATGGTGAATAATTTTCTTAATGTGCTGTTGTATCCTATTGGCTAGTATCTTGTTGAGAATTTTTGCATCCATGTTCATCAGGGATATTGGTCTGTAATTCTCCTTTTTGGTGGGGTCTTTGTCTGGTTTTGGAATTAAGGTGATGCTGACCTCATAGAACGAATTTGGAAGTACTCCATCTCTTTCTATCTTTCCAAACAGCTTTAGGAGAATAGGTATGGTTTCTTCTTTAAACGTTTGATAGAATTCCCCTGGGAAGCCATCTGGCCCTGGACTCTTGCGTCTTGGGAGGTTTTTGATGACTGCTTCAATTTCCTCCCTGGTTATTGGCCTGTTCAGGTTTTCTATTTCTTCCTGTTCCAGTTTTGGTAGTTTGTGGCTTTCCAGGAATGCGTCCATTTCTTCTAGATTGCCTAATTTATTGGCGTATAGCTGTTCATAATATGTTTTTAAAATCGTTTGTATTTCCTTGGTGTTGGTAGTGATCTCTCCTTTCTCATTCATGATTTTATTAATTTGAGTCTTCTCTCTCTTCTTTTTAATAAGGCTGGCTAATGGTTTATCTATCTTATTAATTCTTTCAAAGAACCAACTCCTGGTTTTGTTGATCTGTTCCACAGTTCTTCTGGTCTCGATTTCGTTGAGTTCTGCTCGAATATTTATTAACTCTCTTCTTCTGCTGGGTGTAGGATCTATTTGCTGTTTTTTCTCTAACTCCTTTATGTGTAAGGTTAGCTTTTGTATTTGAGTTCTTTCCAGTTTTTGAATGGATGCTTGTATTGCGATGTATTTCCCCCTTAGGACTGCTTTTGCTGCATCCAAAAGATTTTGAACGGTTGTATCTTCATTCTCATTAGTTTCCATGAATCTTTTTAATTCTTCCTTAATTCCCTGGTTGACGCTTTCATCTTTTAGCAGGATGGTCCTTAACCTCCATGTGTTTGAGGTCCTTCCAAACTTCTTGTTGTGATTTAGTTCTAATTTCAAGGCATTATGGTCTGAGAATATGCAGGGGACGATCCCAATCTTTTGGTATCAGTTCAGACCCGATTTGTGACCCAGTATGTGGTCTATTCTGGAGAAAGTTCCATGTGCACTTGAGAAGAATGTGTATTCAGTTGAGTTTGGATGTAAAGTTCTGTAGATATCTGTGAAATCCATCTGGTCCAGTGTATCATTTAAAGCTCTCGTTTCTTTGGAGATGTTGTGCTTAGAAGACCTATCGAGTATAGAAAGCACTAGATTGAAGTCACCAAGTATAAGTGTATTATTATCTAAGTATTTCTTCTCTTTGGTTATTAATTGATTTATATATTTGGCAGCTCCCACATTCGGGGCATATATATTGAGGATTGTTAAGTCCTCTTGTTGGATAGATCCTTTCAGTATGATATAGTGTCCCTCTTCATCTCTCACTAGTCTTCGGGGTAAATTTTAGTTTATCTGATATAAGGATGGCTGCCCCTGCTTTCTTTTGAGGACCATTCGAATGGTAAATGGTTCTCCAACCTTTTATTTTCAGGCTGTAGGTGTCCTTCTGTCTAAAATGAGTCTCTTATAGACAGCAAATAGATGGGTCCTGCTTTTTTATCCAGTCTGAAACCCTGTGCCTTTTGATGGGGTCATTAAGCCCGTTCACGTTCAGTTACTATTGAGAGATATGAGTTTAGTGTCATCGTGATATCTATTCAGTCCTTGTTTTTGTGGATTGTTCCACTGAACTTCTTCTTAAAGGGGAATTTTAAGAGTCCCCCTTAACATTTCTTGCAGAGCTGGTTTGGAGGTCACATATTCTTTCAGTTCCTGCCTGTCTTGGAAGCTCTTTTCTCTCCTTCCATTTTGAATGAGAGCCTTGCTGGATAAAGTATTCTTGGTTGCATGTTCTTCTCATTTAGGACCCTGAATATATCCTGCCAGCCCTTTCTGGCCTGCCAGGTCTCTGTGGAGAGGTCTGCTGTTACCCTAATACTCCTCTCCATAAAAGTCAGGGATTTCTTGTCTCTTGCTGCTTTAAGGATCTTCTCTTTATCTTTGGAATTTGCAAGCTTAGCTATTAAGTGTCGAGGTGTTGAATGGTTTTTATTGATTTTAGGGGGGGATCTCTCTATTTCCTGGATCTGAATGCCTGTTTTCCTTCCCAGATTAGGAAAGTTTTCAGCTAGGATTTGTTCAAATACATATTCTGGCCCTCTGTCCCTTTTGGCGCCCTCGGGAACCCCAATTAAATGTAGGTTTTTCTTCCTCAGGCTGTCGTTTATTTCCCTTAATCTATCTTCATGGTCTTTTAATTGTTTGTCTCTTTTTTCCTCAGTTTCCCTCTTTGCCATCAACTTGTCTTCTGTGTCACTCACTCATTCTTCCACCTCATTAACCCTCGTTGTTAGGACTTTAGTTTGGATTGCTTCTCATTCAATTGATTTTTAATTTCTGCCTGATTGGATCTAAATTCTGCAGTCATGAAGTCTCTTGAGTCCTTTATGCTTTTTTCTAGAGCCACCAGTAGCTGTATAATAGTGCTTTTGAATTGGCTTTCTGACACTGAATTGTAATCCAGATTTTGTAACTCTGTGGGAGAGAGGACTGTTTCTGATTCTTTCTTTTGAGGTGAGGTTTTCCTTCTAGTCATTTTGCTAGTGCAGAATGGCCAAAAGCGAGTTGTATTGGGAAAAGGAGAAAAAGAGAGGAGAGAAAGAAGGAAAGAAGAGAGAAAAAAGAAAGGAAGAAAAAAAGAAAAAAAAAAGAGAAGAAAGAAAAAGAAAGGAAAAAAGGGGTGGGAGAAGCAAACAAATCAAAAAGCAAAAAAATAAAAAAATAAAAAACACGGGGTAGTATCTTCTGATTCTGTATACTTTAAGTCCCTTGACTTCCCCCGGAACTTGTCCGTCTAGCTGGTCTTCTGGGGGAGGGGCCTGTTGTGCTGATTTTCAGGTGTTAGCACTTGGAGGAGTTGCTCTGCCCCATGCCTGGTGCAGGGCTCAGTGGGGGTTGTTTACCCCGTGAGGCCCAGGAGGAACAACCCCAGTGGCGGGGCCAGCTCTGGAGCCCTGGAGTCAGCCCCCGCAGTCACCCCGGAGCTCTCCGTCTGCAGGGCCTGGAGGCTCCGGGGCGGGCCCCTGATCTGCTCAGCTGGGGCAGGAGCGTCCTTGCTGTCCTTGGCCCTCCCGGCCTCTGCCTGTCCCGGGGGAGGCCGGATCCTGGGCTGTGTCCCGGTGCCCTGTGCTCCGGGGCCTGCGCTGTTGGATTCGCGCTCCCGCCCCGCAGCCCCCTCCGCGGAGCCTCTTCCTCTGCCGGAGCCCCTCCGAGCTGCTCCCACCCCGCAGCCCCCTCCGCGGAGCCTCTTCCTCCCCCGAGCCCCCCGACCTGCTCCGGCCCCGCAGCCCCCTCCGCTGAGCCTCTTCTTCCGCCCGAGCCCCCCCCCACCCCAGCTGCTCCGGGTCCCGCCGTGCCCGCTGCAGCCCTTAGGGAGCTCGGCGCACTCTCCGGGGCGCAGGTGTCTGTTAGTGTCCCCGGGAGCCCGAGGGCATCCCCGCCCTCCTGGGTCCTGCTCCAACTCCCTGCGAGCCCCTTTCCGCCCGGGAAGGTTGGTGCAGCTCCTGCTCCTCTGGGACGGGGCTCTCCTGTCCTGGGGACACTCGCCCAGGCCTCAGCCCGGCTCCTCGCGGGGCCCCTCCCCCTTGGAGGCCTTTTGTTTCTTTATTTCTTTTTCCCCGTCTTCCTACCTTGATAGAAGCGTGAACTCTTCTCACCGTAGCATTCCAGCTGGTCTCTCTTTAAATCTCAGGCCGAATTCGTAGATTTTCAGGATGAGTTGAAGGTTATCTAGGTAATTTGGTGGGGACAGGTGACTTGGGACCCTACTCTTCCGCGGTCTTGCCCCTCCTCCTCACTATTTAATTTTTATCAGTTCCTGTGAAATCATTCAACATCAGTTCAATTAAGTTGTTGATTTTGCAGTAATGTTCAGTATCAACCTCCTATTGACAGACATACCCATGAAGATTACCGGGAACTAAAATGTTAATGAAGATTACATCTTTAAAGTGATTTGAAAAGCTCCCAGGTTACTTTACATTAGCTTCCTGGGATGGCTAAACTTTGATAAAACCAGCATATACTACATATTGGTCCTCAATTTTAAAAGTTCAGAAGAGGGGATCCCTGGGTGGCGCTGCGGTTTGGCGCCTGCCTTTTGCCCAGGGCGCGATTCTGGAGACCCAGGATCGAATCCCACATCGGGCTCCCGGTGCATGGAGCCTGCTTCTCCCTCTGCCTGTGTCTCTGCCTCTCTCTCTCTCTCTATGTGACTATCATAAATAAATAAAAATTAAAAAAAATTTATAAAAAAAATAAAATAAAAAAATAAAAGTTCAGAAGATTAGGGAGACACCTGGGTGGCTCAGTGGTTGAGGGTCTGCCTTCCACTCAGGTTGTGATCTCAGGGCTCCCAGATCAAGTCCCACATCGGGCTCCCTGCATGGAGCCTGCTTCTCCCTCTGCCTATGTCTCTGCTGCTCTCTCAATCTGTCTCCCATGAATAAATAAATAAAATCTTTTAAAAAAAAGTTCAGAAGATTTCCTAATAAAATCAGCCTGTTCTGCGACTGGCTAGGACATTTCCTATGAAGACTGTACAAATAGCTAACCTCAATTTTTTTTTTTTTACTCTTTTGTTAGGACCAGTTTAAGGCAGGAAGATTATTTAACTTCTCTAAATCTTGGGAGTCCTCCAGGTCTGGTAATATATCATTTAATAATTTCTGTTTCAAATGAGTAATAACCATAAGTTCTGAAAAATTAATTTGTAGAAATCTCCATTTCGACATGTTTTATTTTCCTGCTTTGCTTGGCTTATTTTTCTGCTTTGCTTGGTTGTTTGCATTTTTATCAAATTTTAACATTTAAGTTTTCTGAATTGCAAGAACAAATGAATTTATACATTAAAAGTCTCTAGAAAAGCCAAGATTTGCATATGTACTAGGGAAAATAATTGTAATTATTTAATTATTTTAAAACACAACTGGAAAGAAATCAGAGGTTGAATTATATGTGCTTGGATAGTGGGAAGAGGTGGCTAAAACTTTAAGACTTCTTACTCATAAAACAAGAACTCATTGACCATCTGCCATATGTTCAAGATGATAATAAACTTAAAGAATTATTCTGAAACAGAATGTTTTACTGAGTCCTTTAAACAATGGAGACAAATAGATGTATCAAACCTTTCCCAAGGTCAAATTCTCCCTACATAAAAATCAAATACATGCAAGTCATAGTATTTTTCTTGAAGAGAATTTGAAATGGAAGAAACTCAGGGTAAAGAGAGAAACAGTAAAAATGAGCAGAAGATCATGTTAAATACATGAAAAAACTTATTCCAACCCTGGCAATGAGTCACTCCACCTCATGGGACTTGAACAGAGGGAGCCAAACAGACTTAAGTTATAATGTCATACATAGTCAACCATCTGCATGGAGTATCAAACACAAAAAGAAACACTTCTTAGTGTACATATTAACTGGAACAAAGGGATGCACAATTATAAATCATCAGGTTAAGGAAAGAAGGAAGGATATCCAGTGCTTTTAGCAAATGAGATTTAGATATATTAATAGTACAGGACACTTTATTACTAAGTAAAGTACAGTAACACAGGACATCTTTATTGCTTTACTTTGGTAAAAGTAAAAACTATTAATATGAGCTTTCTTGGTTTCACTCAGAATACATGACCCTCAATGTGTTACTGTCACACAAGACACAGAGAACTTCCAGTAAATCTCTAACTGCAGGGATTTTTTGGAAACATAATTCTCAAGATTGAGGAGCAATTGGTTCCGAAAATTTCACAGACACAAAAATAGATATTCTTTTAAAGTGAGATATTAATTAAGAAAATTTAACCTAAAGGCAAAACATTTTAAGGCATAATACTAGGCAAAAAGAAAAGAGAATTTATAGTCTCCAGTATACAACCAAAACAATAAGAAGAAATGCAGTGAGTTAAAAATAAAACAAAAATAAAAACATAGAAACACTAGGAGTGGCAGCTAAAAAATAGGACTCTTGGGTCTGTTGAGTGAAGAAAAGAGGATAGGAACCAGCTGCTTCATTCAGTCTTCACTTAAAATCAAATGAGGACACATGGGCTTTGTTATGTTCAAAAATAGCCACTGTAAACTGATCCATGCCAAATACTTTGCTATGTAAAATTCTATGTTTAACACATGTCTTTTGCACTTTGTTGATTACACAAAAACTACTATGAAATATATTAAATGTTGAAAATCCCTAATTAGGTAATAATAAATATCAAAATTACAAACTCACAAAAGAAACCCAAAATTTAAATTCTCATATCGTATAACTTAGCCACATTCTTTTAAATATTATTCATACTAGAAAGTGATCAGCTTTAAATCCACTCAAGTGGGCAAGGGTAGGCAGCCCTGGTGGCTCAGCACTTTAGCACTGCCTCCACCCAGGGCCTGATCCTGGAGACCCAGGATCGGTCCCACATCGGGTTCCCTGCATGGAGCCTGCTTCTCCCTCTGCCTGTGTCTCTGCCTCTCTCTCTCTCTCTCTCTCTCTCTCTGTGTCTCTTGTGAATAAATAAATATAAATCTTTAAAAAAAATGGGCAAGGGTATATCACACAACACTTTTAGATGTTTTTATGTCTCCTTATAGTATGTTGAAATATATAATATAATGTTAACCTATACCATATAAAGTTTCACACTCAAATTTTTAATATGAAGGAAAAATTAACTATAAATATTTACTAGCCTACCAAATAGACATTCTGATTTTAGCTCTTCACTGCCTGCATTTTGTATTTTGATGCTCTCACTAACAAAATTAATCAAAAAGACCACTTTTAAAGAGAACATGTCATAGTGCCAAAATAAAGAATACTATCCAAAATTGAAATCACCAACTTCCAGTTCTAGATTCCACTGAGTGAGAAGTTATTCTCTTTAAAAGATAACAATGTGGGACTTCACTTCCAAATATGAGAGATTAACTTGTAGCAGATTTGCCCAAACATGTTAAGCAACCATAAAATTGAACAAAGAGAAGGGACTCTCTTATCTGGCATTGTACAAAAGGCAGCACAACATTTCCTACCGAAAGAAGAGAAACACAGAAGGTGAGTTAAACCAAAAATAATATAATTGTAAACTGCTTTATAACTAATGTAAAATGAAAATATTTGACAAATTAGAACAAAAGAAAGAATGCCATTGTAAGATTCATACATCTGTGACATGTGATTTGCAAATTGTGTAATAATAAAATATTAATTCTAAATATACCAATAAGAGTAAGATGCATATTGTATTTAGTAAGGCAACCACCAAAATAATCATATAAATAGATACAACTAAAAAAGCATGAAAAAAAATAAAACATTAGAAATACTCAAACATTAAAAGAGGAACAGAAGAACAAAAAGCAAATGATAAAAATAGAATGCATAGGTTAAAATAGCAGACTTTAACCCAGCCATACAATAATTATATGAAAGAAAATGGACTAAATACTCAAAGGGCATATATTATATGACTGGTTTTAAAAGGCATATTCCGGGTCCTAAATGAGAAGAACATGCAACCAAGAATACTTTATCCAGCAAGGCTCTCATTCAAAATGGAAGGAGAGAAAAGAGCTTCCAAGACAGGCAGGAACTGAAAGAATATGTGACCTCCAAACCAGCTCTGCAAGAAATGTTAAGGGGGACTCTTAAAATTCCCCTTTAAGAAGAAGTTCAGTGGAACAATCCACAAAAACAAGGACTGAATAGATATCACGATGACACTAAACTCATATCTCTCAATAGTAACTCTGAACGTGAACGGGCTTAATGACCCCATCAAAAGGCACAGGGTTTCAGACTGGATAAAAAAGCAGGACCCATCTATTTGCTGTCTATAAGAGACTCATTTTAGACAGAAGGACACCTACAGCCTGAAAATAAAAGGTTGGAGAACCATTTACCATTCGAATGGTCCTCAAAAGAAAGCAGGGGCAGCCATCCTTATATCAGATAAACTAAAATTACCCCGAAGACTGTAGTGAGAGATGAAGAGGGACACTATATCATACTTAAAGGATCTATCCAACAAGAGGACTTAACAATCCTCAATATATATGCCCCGAATGTGGGAGCTGCCAAATATATAAATCAATTAATAACCAAAGAGAAGAAATACTTAGATAATAATACACTTATACTTGGTGACTTCAATCTAGCGCTTTCTATACTCGATAGGTCTTCTAAGCACAACATCTCCAAAGAAACGAGAGCTTTAAATGATACACTGGACCAGATGGATTTCACAGATATCTACAGAACTTTACATCCAAACTCAACTGAATACACATTCTTCTCAAGTGCACATGGAACTTTCTCCAGAATAGACCACATACTGGGTCACAAATCGGGTCTGAACTGATACCAAAAGATTGGGATCGTCCCCTGCATATTCTCAGACCATAATGCCTTGAAATTAGAACTAAATCACAACAAGAAGTTTGGAAGGACCTCAAACACATGGAGGTTAAGGACCATCCTGCTAAAAGATGAAAGCGTCAACCAGGGAATTAAGGAAGAATTAAAAAGATTCATGGAAACTAATGAGAATGAAGATACAACCGTTCAAAATCTTTGGGATGCAGCAAAAGCAGTCCTAAGGGGGAAATACATCGCAATACAAGCATCCATTCAAAAACTGGAAAGAACTCAAATACAAAAGCTAACCTTACACATAAAGGAGCTAGAGAAAAAACAGCAAATAGATCCTACACCCAGCAGAAGAAGAGAGTTAATAAAGATTTGAGCAGAACTCAACGAAATCGAGACCAGAAGAACTGTGGAACAGATCAACAAAACCAGGAGTTGGTTCTTTGAAAGAATTAATAAGATAGATAAACCATTAGCCAGCCTTATTAAAAAGAAGAGAGAGAAGACTCAAATTAATAAAATCATGAATGAGAAAGGAGAGATCACTACCAACACCAAGGAAATACAAACGATTTTAAGAACATATTATGAACAGCTATACGCCAATAAATTAGGCAATCTAGAAGAAATGGACGCATTCCTGGAAAGCCACAAACTACCAAAACTGGAACAGGAAGAAATAGAAAACCTGAACAGGCCAATAACCAGGGAGGAAATTGAAGCAGTCATCAAAAACCTCCCAAGACGCAAGAGTCCAGGGCCAGATGGCTTCCCAGGGGAATTCTATCAAACGTTTAAAGAAGAAACCATACCTATTCTACTAAAGCTGTTTGGAAAGATAGAAAGAGATGGAGTACTTCCAAATTCGTTCTATGAGGTCAGCATCACCTTAATTCCAAAACCAGACAAAGACCCCACCAAAAAGGAGAATTACAGACCAATATCCCTGATGAACATGGATGCAAAAATTCTCAACAAGATACTAGCCAATAGGATACAATAGCACATTAAGAAAATTATTCACCATGACCAAGTAGGATTTATCCCCGGGACACAAGGCTGGTTCAACACTCGTAAAACAATCAATGTGATTCATCATATCAGCAAGAGAAAATCCAAGAACCATATGATCCTCTCATTAGATGCAGAGAACGCATTTGACAAAATACAGCATCCATTTCTGATCAAAACTCTTCAGAGTGTAGGGATAGAGGGAACATTCCTCGACATCTTAAAAGCCATCTACGAAAAGCCCACAGCAAATATCATTCTCAATGGGGAAGCACTGGGAGCCTTTCCCCTAAGATCAGGAACAAGACAGGGATGTCCACTCTCACCACTACTATTCAACATAGGACTGGAAGTCCTAGCCTCAGCAATCAGACAACAAAAAGACATTAAAGGCATTCAAATTGGCAAAGAAGAAGTCAAACTCTCCCTCTTCGCCGATGACATGATACTCTACATAGAAAACCCAAAAGCCTCCACCCCAAGATTGCTAGAACTCAGACAGCAATTTGGTAGCGTGGCAGGATACAAAATCAATGCCCAGAAAGCAGTGGCATTTCTATACACTAACAATGAGACTGAAGAAAGAGAAATTAAGGAGTCAATCCCATTTACAATTGCACCCAAAAGCATAAGATACCTAGGAATAAACCTAACCAAAGATGTAAAGGATCTATACCCTCAAAACTATAGAACACTTCTGAAAGAAATTGAGGAAGACACAAAGAGATGGAAAAATATTCCATGCTCATGGATTGGCAGAATTAATATTGTGAAAATGTCAATGTTACCCAGGGCAATATACACGTTTAATGCAATCCCTATCAAAATACCATGGACTTTCTTCAGAGAGTTAGAACAAATTATTTTAAGATTTGTGTGGAATCAGAAAAGACTCCGAATAGCCAGGGGAATTTTAAAAAAGAAAACCATATCTGGGGGCATCACAATGCCAGATTTCAGGTTGTACTACAAAGCTGTGGTCATCAAGACAGTGTGGTACTGGCACAGAAACAGACACATAGATCAATGGAACAGAATAGAGAACCCAGAAGTGGACCCTGAACTTTATGGTCAACTAATATTCGATAAAGGAGGAAAGACTATCCATTGGAAGAAAGACAGTCTCTTCAATAAATGGTGCTGGGAAAATTGGACATCCACATGCAGAAGAATGAAACTAGACCACTCTCTTTCACCATACACAAAGATAAACTCAAAATGGATGAAAGATCTAAATGTGAGACAAGATTCCACCAAAATCCTAGAGGAGTACACAGGCAACACCCTTTTTGAACTCAGCCACAGTAACTTTTTGCAAGATACATCCACGAAGGCAAAAGAAACAAAAGCAAAAATGAACTATTGGGACTTCATCAAGATAAGAAGCTTTTGCACAGCAAAGGATACAGTCAACAAAACTAAAAGACAACCTACAGAATGGGAGAAGATATTTGCAAATGACGTATCAGATAAAGGGCTAGTTTCCAAGATCTATAAAGAACTTATTAAACTCAACACCAAAGAAACAAACAATCCAATCATGAAATGGGCAAAAGACATGAACAGAAATCTCACAGAGGAAGACATAGACATGGCCAACACGCACGTGAGAAAATGCTCTGCATCACTTGTCATCACGAAATACAAATCAAAACCACAATGAGATACCACCTCACACCAGTGAGAATGGGGAACATTAACAAGGCAGGAAACCACAAATGTTGGAGAGGATGCGGAGAAAAGGGAACCCTCTTACACTGTTGGTGGGAATGTGAAATGGTGCAGCCACTCTGGAAAACTGTGTGGAGGTTCCTCAACAGGTTAAAAATAGACCTGCCCTACGATGCCAGCAATTGCACTGTTGGGGATTTACCCCAAAGATACAGATGCAATGAAACGCAGGGACACCTGCAGCCAGATGTTTGTAGTAGGAATGTCCACAATAGCCAAACTGTGGAAGGAGCCTCGGTGTCCATCGAAAGATGAAGGGATAAAGATGTGGTCTACGTATACAATGGAATATTACTCAGCCATTAGAAACGACAAATACCCCCCATTTGCTTCCACGTGGATGGAACTGGAGGGTATTATGCTGAGTGAAGTAAGTCAATCGGAGAAGGACAAACATTCTATGTTCTCATTCATTTGGGGAATATAATAATAGTGAAAGGAAATATAAGGGAAGGGAGAAGAAATGGGTGGGAAATATCAGAAACGGAGACAGAACATAAAGACTCCTAACTCTGGGAAACGAACTAGGGTTGGTGGAAGGGGAGGAGGGTGGGAGGTGGGGGTGAATGGGTTTTGGGCACTGAGGGGGGCACTTTACGGGATGAGCACTGGGTGTTATTCTGTATGTTGGTAAATTGAACACCATTAAAAAATAAATTTATTTAATAAATCAAATAGTAAATACTGGTTGTCAGCTTCAAATTCACATATTCAATAACCTTCTCAACATATATGTCTACTTTTACATATTCAAGAGGATACACATCCGACAGGGCACCTGGGTGGCTCAGTTGGTTAAGCATCTCCCTTGGGCTTAGGTCATGATCCCTCGGTCCTGGAATTGAGCCCTGCATCAGGTGCCTTGCTCAGTGGGGAGTATGCTTCTTCCTCTCCTCATGGCTTGTGCTCTCTCCCTCAAATAAATAAATACAATTTTTTTTAAAAAAAGCTTACATATCCACAACTGAACTGCTCAAAATATTTCTCTGTCCCAAGTCTGCACCTCCTATGGTTTCCTCCCCTGGTTCCTGTCTTCAATCACTGACACTAGCCATAGCACTTTCTCTATACACTCTAAATCTGACTCAGCTGCAAAGCCTCATGACTATCTTCTAATATATCTGGAATCTGCTGTCTCCACTGTTCCACCATTATCTAAATTACATCACTTTCTGCCTAGATTATTGAAATGATATCTTTATTTCTTGGATGAAGGTATTTATGGTTACTTGGTCAAGGCACTGTGCTTGGAGTTTTACCTTCATGATACTAACTAGCTTTCATAATTACATTAAAAGATAATCACTAGCCTATTGTGCATATTAGCAAGCCGAGACTTTAACAAAAAATTTCCCTAAAATCACCCAGTTTATAAATCACAGAGGCAGTATTTGAACCCAATTTGTTTAATTCCACATCATGACTTACAGTATCTCTATGATGCTTATCTTTGTGGCAATCTTAGTTCTAATATACCATAAAACTAGGGCAAAGTTAAGATTAAAAACTATGAGAATTTTTTACAATATTTATGAGATCTAGAAGGTAAACAAAAATATAGAAGACAAACCCAAAATCTCTGAAGTAATTGTGATTCAAATAAAATGATAATTTTGTGTAGAATTATAAGCGTAACTGTTCTACTCCTTTAAATCTGTAGATTCTTTGTGCCCCACTGAATCCTTAGACAGAACCACCCAAGCCAGAACTTCAAAATAACTGAAAGCAATAAAAAAATCAGCATGTCTGAGCCAGCATTTTCAAGCATTGAATATTTTTTCCTATTTAATAATATTTTGCTTTTTATATGGTATATTAATAGCTATTCATTTTATAGTATTTCTTAAATACAGCTTAGCTTCAGACAAATTTAAGATAATTTCTGTTTGAACAGAATGCACTGAAGTATGCACTGAAGAAAGCAAGAGGTGAAAACATCTCCAGGTGAGCTAAATAATAACTAACTTTAAAAAACACATCTTTCCAGTACCTAGTAATTTGGAATTAAGTATTTTAGGCAGATTTAAATTTGGTGTGCATAGTTATGTTAATATTGACATCACTATTTAAATAAGGTATTTTTTCCTACTAACAATTTATTATTTTAAATGAATTTAAAAATTTTAAGATACGTTGTTCAATTATGAATCTGAATAATGTCCTGTATACTCAGAGTGCAAATGGAAGAATGGATCTCTAAAATAGGCTTTGGGCAGGAAAAGAGAATAATGGGAGAAGACAGTATCACCCAGTGGATGTGAGTCATCTTTGTTGTTAGTGAGGGGGACATAGTCCTAAGTAGATTTGGTTCTCACTGCTTTAACAAAATATTTTATTGAAAGAATAATTCCAAAGCCACATTAGGATATATTTACACATGGAGAGCAGGGGGAGAGAGAGAGAGAGAAAGAGCACGAGCATGTCAGTGAGACCAACTTTTACAGACAAAACTAAAGTTTTGAAGAGTATCAATCATAGGTTCATTATGTGGATCTCGACTGCAGTGATGCTAATTAATACAAAGGCTGTGATAAAGCTTGTAAAGGAATTGGCAGGCCAGCCAGCGTCCTCACTCCATTCTCTCCTGGGAAGTTCCTTACTTACCACACTAGTCTTTATGCACTGAAGCAATTCTTGCTTTCATTTTATATTTTAATTAAGGACTGTGAATCTAAAAATCTAAGACCTCAACCAGATGATCCAAAACAGTTTCCAAAATGGTTCTTTTTTTATGCCCCACAATGTTTGATGTGTCACTGTTGGAAGAATGTAACTGTTAAATAGTCAACTTGGGAAATTTTTATCCTGAACCTAAACTTATTTAGCCTAAACTAGTCTTAGATCAAAACCTAGTAAGTGTAATCTATAGAATGACCACATTGAACTCCATATGATGTCCAGCGAGTGATCTGCATTCAATGTACAGTATTTCCCTCTAATTCTCTTGCGTACAATTAATTTAGATTTTAAAAAACAAATTATATAAGTATTACTTCCACTTTATTTTTTTTCTTGCAAAAGTATATAATCAGGATTCAAATCTGTAAACCATTTGTATCTTCTACATTCTTGAATTTGAAAATGTCTATCCTGGGACACCTGGGTGGCTCAGAGGTTGAGCATGTGCCTTTGGCTCAGGATGTGATCCTCAAGTCCCACATTGGGCTCCCTGCATGGAGCCTGCTTCTCCCTCTGCCTGTGTCTCTGTCTCTCTCTCTGTGTCTCTCATGAATAAATAAATAAAATATTAAAAAAAAAATGTTTATCCTGTGTCTGAAGAGTAGCGAATGTAACCATTCTCTGAAGACATTCTGGAATTCTCTCTTTGATCTCCAAGGTTACCTAACGATAGATCATTTTTATTATTTAACAGGCTTATGTTCTTTCTGATTACTGTTGTAACTCTCCAGGAACAAAAATCTACTCTTCTACTCAAAGTTCATCTGTATGTTTTATCTTCAACACTCCCCTCCCTTTTTATTAGTTTGATCTGGTTGTAATTGTCATAGTTTAGTTTATCAAATGGAGTGCCTTATAGATGTTGTGTCATCTGTGTATATATATATATATATATATACTATATATATAACTGAATATTAAACTGAATTTTAAGATTTTGTCCTCTTATGCATTAGAAATAGATTGTTTCATTACACGAGTGTATATCTCCCCTGAATACTCTTTTCAAAATTTTGTTTAAATTTTTCTTATTCAGCGAAAATGGGTAATGATTTTTGTTAAATTTTCTTAAAAAATCACAAGGAGTGGAAAAGCAATAATTGAGAATTAATGACACTTTATAGTATTCAGTTTAGAATTAGGAATTTTTAAGGAATAGTAATATTCAATAAAGAAAATCTTTAAAAAAGAAGAAAATCTCACAAAAAATAAGGGATTATTGGAATTAAATGAATTGGAAAAATTTGGAAAACTTTTGAAAAAATTTTTTTGAAAATCAGTTAACTGTAGAAAAACTTAGATCTTTTTTTAAAAGATTTTAAAAAAATTTTTATTTATTTATGATAGTCACATAGAGAGAGAGAGAGAGAGAGAGAGAGAGGCAGAGACATAGGCAGAGGGAGAAGCAGGCTCCATGCACCGAGAGCCCGATGTGGGATTCGATCCCGGGTCTCCAGGATCGCGCCCTGGGCCAAAGGCAGGTGCTAAACCGCTGCGCTCACCCAGGGATCCCAAAAAACTTAGATCTTTAATGCAAACATTCACAGATTCCTGATGAACTATAAACTTAAAAAATAACTTGTCTTGCAAGAATAAAACTTGGAAAGAATAGAAGGTAATTTTATAAACCCTCTAAAATGGGAGATAATTTCTAAGCTGGTAAGTTATAGAACTAGTGAACAAAAAATGTCAGTAGTTCTGAGAAGCATAAAAATAAAACAAAACAAATTCTTAAATGCCATTAATACCAAAGCCAAATTGGAAAAATACATGTAGCAAATATGAAAAGACGGAAATATAATTATTATATAAGGAATTTATTCAAATTGACAAATACTATAACGATAGATACGAACAGATAATTCAGTTTATTTACTGAAAATTGTGTTATGAGCTAGCATGTAGTCTAACCTGAAAATTGTTTCACTTGTGCTTGAAAAAATACACATTCTAGAATGTGTTGTTGGGCACAGTATTCTATAGTACTGGTCAAGCTGCTCAAGTTGTCTAGTGGTTAAAATCTTCTACATATTTATTGATTTTATATTTAATACCTTATCAATTATTGAGAATATGGTATTGAAATCTCCACATAAAATTGCTGACTTGTCTCTTTCTTTCAATTATGTCAGTTTTTGTTTCATGCACTTTTGTGGCTCTGTTTTTAGGTACATATGCATTTATAACTTCTGTTTCTTCCTAATATCCCTGTATCATTATGAAATATTTCCCTTTATTTCTAGTAATTTCTTTTGCCTTAGTGTTCATTTTGCATGGTATTATTATAGCTATACCAGTCTCTTATGGATGTGTTTGCATGGTATATCTTTTTCCATTCTTTTATTTTTTCTTAATAATGATTCAACAATTCTATACATTATTCAATGCTCATCACTGTAAATGTTTTCCATTACTTTACTTTTATTCTATTCATGCCTTTGAAAACTCGGGTGTGTCTCTTGCAGATAGCATAAAATTGAGTTTTGCCTTTTTTATTTAGTTCAATAATCTGCCTTTTGATTGGAATATTTTTTCATTCACATTTAATGTAATTATTGTAAATATTGATGAAATTTTTGGCTTTTAGCAATTAAATTATATTGCACCTACCTATGGCTCTCTTTATTTTACTTGGAATTTTCCGAGCTTCTTGATTCTTTCATTAATGTTTTTCATCAAATTTGAAATGTGTAGGCCATTATTTCTCTATTTTTTTCTATCTCTTTCTGTCCTCTTCTTCTGGATGTCTACTGTACCTATGTTAGCATGCTTGGCATTGTCTCATGGTTCACTGAAGAATCATTATTTATGGGATGCCTGGGTGGCTCAGCAGTTGAGTGTCTGCCTTTGACCCAGGGCATGATCCCTGCCCAGGATCGAGTCCTGCATCAGGTTCCTGCATGGAGCCTGCTTATCTCTCTGCCTATGTCTCTGCCTCTCTCTCTCTCTGTATCTCTCATGAATAAATAAGTATAATCTTTTTTTTAAAAAAGAATCATTTATTTTTCTTCAACCTTTTTCTTTCTATTTTTCAGATTGGATCATTTCTATTGATTTATCTTTAAGTTCACAGATTTTCTTTTCTTTTTTTTTCTCTCTCTGTTATATCAAATCTACTTTTGAGCCTATCTAGTCAATGGATGGTAACAATTTCAGGCAGGCAGGCAGGCCTTAGACTCCCACCATTCTTCCTTGGAATTTCAGCAATTCTTCATGAATAAGCATCTCTCAGTTTGTTCTTTGGTCACCCGATGAAATTATCCAATTTTACATTTTTTTTGGGGGGGGGGGAATATTCATTGACCATTTTGTCATCATAGCCATAAAAAAAAAGTCCTGCTCCCAAATCATTAAATTGCTTAACAGGTATTTCTTAAACAGCTGAACTCCACTATTTAAAAAAGGTAAGCTAAAGTGAGAATGAGGTATTGTCTTGCCTATGAAATTAAAAAGATTGAAAACTTGTGAGTTACTAAATGCTGGAAAGATTCAGGGACATAGGTATTCCTGTGTGTTTCTGGTTGCATTGTAAAATCAAGGAAATTTATTTATTTTATCTTTTATTTATATTTCCCAGGCCCTAAATTTATAAAAATTTTTATATTGTTCTTAGAATTTAAAAAGTTAATATGAACACAATATTGAAAGAAAAATTGAATAGAGTATATAGTGGAAAGTAAATTTTTCTCCCAGGCTTTCACATTCTCTCTGGAAACAATCACGGTTATTTCTTTCTTGTGAATATTTCCAGAACTGTAATATTTATGTATAAGCTTAAATGTGCATAATATAAGCTTTTAAAAAAATTAGACACCTGAATTTTTAATAGTCAGTGTTCCCCAGCTTGTGTTTATCATTATAAAAAAAACCTTGGTGATCAACCGTGTCCTATCAATATATGAAAATATTTGGCAACCAAATCCCTTATAATTTTCATTATGAGGATAATTATAGAAGTTTAGTTTCTTTTTATTTTTTTTAAGTAAATTCTACCCCTGACATGAGGCTCACAAGTCACAAGAGGCTCACAAGGCTCAAGGTTTACAAGGCTCACATGATCACAAGTTACATGCTCTACTGACTGGGCCAGCCTGGTGCCCTAGAACTTTAGTTTTTTTTAACTACTTTCTACTTTTTTATATTTGAAAAAAAATTCTATAATGTATATTCATTGATTTTATAATTATAAAATATACTTTATTAAATACGTATATTGTTAGACTCATTAATTTTACTTCTGTAAGTGCATTCTAGGAAATGATTACAAATGAAAAAATTATTATGCATAAACAAGTTTAAAGCTGAATAAATATTAGAATAAGGGTTTTAACTAAATTCTAAATTTACTGACTATGCACAATATGGCTCATTCATTTGAAAGATTTAAGCAGCTAGCTATCAAAATGATAATAATAACTAATATTTTATTGAATGCTATTACATGCCAAGTATTGTTCTAGAATCTTTAAATATATTACTTTTTATGATAAGAATAATTCTGTGAGATAGGCACTTTTAATTTTCCTCATTTTAGAGACAACAAAACTAAAGTACAGAAAAGTTAATTAACCTGCCCAACGAAAAGTTTGTAATGATAGGTGAAAATACTTGTCTTAGGTCGAGTTTCCCAAGAGAAGAGATTTTTTTTTTTTAAAAGATTTTATTTATTCATTCATGAGAATATACAGAGAGGAGAGAGAGACGCAGAGACACAGGCAGAGGGAGAAGCAGGCTCCACGCAGGGAACCCGACGTGGGACTCGATCCTGGGTTTCCAGGATCATGCTCTGGGCTGAAGGCCGCGCTGAACCACTGAGCCATCCAAGCTGCCCAAGAGAAGAGATTTTTAAGTGATGCAGGAAGAGGAGTCACCATGAGACCAACACCAGAAGGGAAGACGGGGAAACAGGATTTGGTTGAGAAAAGGGTTAAAGAAGTGATGCAAATGTGATATGGTCACAATAAAAACAGACCCTGCAGGAGCTCTGGAGCCTGGGTGGCCCTTCAGAAATGTCCTGAATTGAAGTAAGGTGGCTGGGCCTTTACAGTCCTGCACTGAACAGCAGAGAAAGGGGTAGAATTTTGTGACTCAGATTTCTCTGGCTGAGAACACTCCTACAATTTGAGGAAACAAGTGCCTCAGTCCCTAAGGGCAGATCTAGGTGGTACACATAACATCAATTGCACATATAATAATAAATCACATAAATCCATATAGGGTAGGGTAAAAAAACAAATATTTATACATCATATACATTTTAACTTATATGGATGTATTATCTACACACAAACACATACATATATGTTTAGAATGAAAAGAAAATATGCTTTTATGGTAGGAAACAAGCAGTTATTTTTTTCCTCCTAATTTAAACTACCTCTTTTTTCAAGTGCAAATACTTTATTCTAAAATAAATGGTTATTCTCAAAACTTCCTTCGGCCAGGAGAATTGAAAAAATTCTAGGTGTGTAAGATTTTTCTAATGTACATATTGGAGTATATTAAACAAAAGTGATATCAATGGAAAAATAAATCCAGAGTTTAAAAAGACTATTAATTCCATATTTGAATAAGAGGGATAACTATAGTCATATATCAGGTACTTATAATATGTGTACTTATGAAAGTTTCATATAATAAAATACAACTTTCTTATTACTGCTCAGAAGTTCTGAAATTAGAATAACCTCTTTCAGCCAAAACTTCAAAGACAAAATCCACTCACAGTTAGGTAATATCAAGTATTTGGCCATATGTAATTTGCTTCGAGTTAAAATTTCAGCTTTTCATTTCTTCATTTTTGCATTCTCTTTTCCATGAAAACCATGGAGAAAGCAGGAAATAAAAGGAATAAAAGAAACCTGGAGTCAGAAGGAAAAAATCATCTAGATTGATGATGGGAATGGCTGCTTCTGGGCCAGTCAAGAGTGCAATTTAGCACAGCTTCTGGGCAGCTTTCAATATTCCTGACCAGCACCAAGGTGCTGATTGCAGATTGCCTCTGGCTATTGCAGAGATCATTTCCACAAATATAAACTAGTCTTTTACAATTTTCCCTTCTTTGTTATGAGCTCTCTCTCATGTGCTCTGTTCTTCGGAGACCCAACAGCAAGTTGACATAGTCCCTGTGGGCACTCTCTCCCTGTACGCTTTCTGGTGTTCTCAGAGCAGATGCTTCCTCCTAATGCAATTTATCTTTTCCATATCATTGCTGTTCTGGGTGCCTTCGATTGGGAATCCAGCAAACTAGGCTAGGGCTTATTGATCTGACCTGGCAGGATAATGCTGAAGTACTTAGCCTGAAGGGACACATGTGGTAAGAGCTCAAATGTCTCAAAAGCCACATTCCTGGGTGGGAATTTATTATAGTTTGCAGAGACCCAGCATATGAATTGTTTATAGAATTTTTATACTTAGGAATTTCTCTACTTTTGGAGTTCTGAAAGGTCAAGTGTCAGAGTTTACAGGAGCTACAGATGCTACAGCACAGACATTTGACCTAAGCTCTGGCAAGCAGACTCACCTATGCCAGATCTGGAACTCTGGAGTCAGTGTCACAAGAAAACAGGAACTGAGAGCGTGTTCTCTCTCATTGGTAATGAGAGAGCAGTGGTGTAGGCTGAATGGAATTCCAGGAGCAAAGTGGCATCAGGGTGAAGTAGTTACTGTGCCCATTAGTGCTTCGCCCTTAGGACACAATAGAATCACATTCGCTGGCTTCCTTGGCATCAGTGGAGACGGGACTAGCGCTGGCTAGTGCGTTCTGAAGAGAGATGATAGTGTCACTTTTGGTGTTTAAAGGAGGGCATGAGACCCTCTGGAGGTCTTTGCCTCTGCCACAGTGCAGAGTAGTGTTGCCTGTCCTGGCGTCTGTCAGTCTGGGTTGCAGACTGGGGACAGTACAGAGCAGTGTTGCCTGTGACCTGTGATGGGCAAGTAGTGTGACTAAGGAACAGCCTTTGCTATTTTAGCTGACGGCATAACCTTGTGCATCATAACTGGTACAGTGGTCATCACTGTGGTGTTCCTGGTGTAAAAGTGGCAGGAGGACTTATTGGCATTTGGCTAATACTCTTATTCAAGCAGTTTTTAAGCATGGTTTTGGGTTATTTCCAGAAAATAGTTTTTAGCCTGGTTCTTCATCCTTCTTGACATTTCTGTGAACCACCCAGCATTCTTCATAGATTCCTTTTTTTTCTCAAACAGCCAGAGCCAGCACAACTCTACTCAACCCAACTCCCAAATAGCTTGGTTTCCTCTTGAATATAGCTATGAATTTCTCTTCCATAAATTTGTCCGTTTTTTTTTAAGATTTTATTTATTCATGAGAGACACAGAAAGAGAGAGAAGCAGAAATACAGGCAGAGGGAGAAGTAGGCTCCATGAAGGAAGCCCGATGTGGGACTCGATCCCGGGACGCTGGGATCACGCCCTGGGCTGAAGGCAGACGCTCAACCACTGAGCCACCCAGGCATCCCCACAAATTTGTATAGAATCTTTGGAAACTATGAATTTTTAAAATCTAAATCTCCTCGAGAGCAACAAATTTCAAAAGTTTGCTAAATGTATAAAAGATATGTAGACTATTTTCCCATAAATGTATCACTTTCAAGCTCTAACGATTTATTTTAACTCTTGTACAATAACATTTGATGAATATGTATTCACCCCTACTTTCCCTAATCACACTATTAACACTCCCCCCCCCCTTTTTTTTTTAAAGATTTTTATTTATTTATTCATGAGACACAGAGAGAGAAGGGCAGAGACACAGGCAGAGGGAGAAGCAGGCTCCATGCAGGGAGCCCTACGCACTGCTCGATCCCAGGTCTCCAGGATCACGTCCTGGGCCAAAGGCAGCGCTAAACCTCTGAGCCACCCAGGGGTCCCCCTTAACACTCCCTTACTATTCTTTGCTGTTCAGATTGAACTATCAGGATCTCATTATACTGTTTCCCATGGCTCTTCGGGGGTTCTAGGACTGTGCTGGCCACTAAACATTAAGTCCGTCTACTGTTCTTCCCATCCCACCACTGCCACCAGGAGTGCAGACAGTGGAGACCATGCAGCATGCCTTCTCACTGTACTGTGCCGTCTTACTCTGTTAAGTGAAGAGTCACTGGACAATCTCTCATGTCCCTTCAAACTCAAAAGTTCTAGGATATCTTTCTTTCCTAAGTAAAAACTGGTAGTTTAGAACTCATCTAAACTGTGAATTGTTTTCTAATTTTACCTTTGTTCGTTTTGAAGCACAGGCACCTCCTTGGGCTTTGGGTGCTTCCTCAACGGAGCAGAGTTTCTCATTGTTGGTACTATTGACATTAGGGGCCAGATAATTCTTTGCTGCAGTGGGCAGTGGGAGGGAGGGCTAGCCTGTGCATGGTGGGATATATAGCAGCATCCCTGGCCTCTACCCACTACATGCCAGTAGCAACCTCCTCCCCCACTACATCATGATGACCAAAACTGTCTCTAGACATTGCTAAATATCTATGTGGGGGAGGGCGAAATTTCCCCAAATGAAAATCAGTGCATTAGAATCTCTCTATTTGTGTGGTAACTCTATTTTACTTTCCAAGAGCCATTTTGAAACTTGAGAGTATCACTCTGTAATGCCTCTTCTAGATAACTGATAAAGATATTAATGTTAATTCCAAGTACAGGAAATAGCAACATAATTCCCCATTTCAATTACTACTAAATTTTTATCATTGTAGGGATATAGTATTCATGGGCTATATAAAAACATTACAGTTTTAAAAACTAGAGTACTGTGTCACTCTGCTCCATTTCAAACATTAATAGTAAACTCTTATAGAATTTTAGCACTATTGAACTGCTTTAAATCTCAAATAACAAGGGTGAGCTAATTCTCTATTTCTTTCTCTTTCCTTCAAAAAAAGTACAGCATTGCACCCAAGAGGTTTAAAATGTGTTCAAGTGTCTTCTCTACAGAGAGTAAGAAGAATTAAGCTTTCATTATTCTGTGTATTTAGTGATCATACCACTGTTGGTGATAAAAATCTTTGGTGTCAGAAGAACTTATTTATGATTTTTTTCCCTGTTCTTATTCTTGCAGCTTTTAATAACCTGGAGGCCACTGGTATTTAAAGTGAAATAACCAGCAGGAGCCCAGAGTGATAGCTGACAGATTTTGTCTGGTGGTAGTACACACACGTTTGTGTGTATATGTGTATGATATGTTCTCATACATCTGGTCATCCACGGTGGTTGTTTCTTTGTTTTTTTTGTTTTTTTGTTTTTTTTTTTTGTTGTTGTTGTTTTTTCTGGTGTGGGAGACAGATGTCCACCCTGATAATCTTTACTGATAACCCTGTGACTGGAAATTGACTTGCTACCTATGATAAAGTGAAAACGAGGCTGAGTCAGATAAAGAGGAAATGAAATAGAGTCTGTAGAGAAGAAAATGAGCATGAAGTCAATAGGTGAGAAAGAAGGCTGCTGCACAGTGATTCAGGATTATTTGATCAATGTAGGGGAAAATGCAGGGGGAAATAGCAGGCAACCCAGTTGTTTAGTACTCTATCTACAAATCAGTCAGATAGCTGTCAGTGAAATGATTAGCTATTTCAGTGTTGAGTGGGTAATGCTATAGTGAGAAAAGGAGGAGAGGTGAATGAACCAAAACAACTCAGGTCGTAAGATGGTTGTGTGGATGGATGCTATTTGGACCAGCAATCTACCACTCATAACAAAAATGGTATGAAATTATGACTTTAACATTTTGGGTATCAGTCCTATGATATTCTGTACATTCTGTATTACTCTCAGAATAAACAGCAAATTGAAAGGACAGCAAAGGTAAAGGTTGAAAGAGGGTAAAGCTTCCTTAAAAGTACAATTACGGGTTTAAAAATTAAGAGAAAGGCAGAAGTCAGAAGAAAGAGGTAGCTTTCATGGCCTGGCCTGGTTCCTCTGAAGTAGACAGGCCCTTGTGGTTCCTACGAGGCCTGTCCCTCACTAATACTCATCCCTTTGACTCTTCTTAGGGTTTCTTCACTATTATCTTTTGAAAGTGGTATTGCTTCTTTTCAAGTCCAGCTCAAGAATATGTTTTATCTAAATTTATTTCTTTGCTATATTAAACTTAAAAAGAGCTGCTTTGTTTTGATTTCTCATGAGTTTTGAAATATTTTTATCATATGTCTGAAGATATATTTTACACGGCAGGTGTTAAGGATCCAATAAGGTCTGTTGGACAAATGATTCATAAATATGTGTTCACATGCTGTACAATAGTTGAATAGAACCACACAGATGGAGCCACCCTATTCTATTGAGGAAGTGGTATGTGTTTTTGTAAAAACTGTGATACACATGGTTTTTAGCCAAGGAGCCAGACTCTGAGAAAGTTTTTGGAATAATTTACTTATGTTGTACTGATTTGTTCAGTGGGAGTGTGATGTAAATATACCCTTATTACATATTACAGAAAGGCCTGGAGGGTCTTAATAAAAGAAATTCAAGACATCTCAGGGGAACTATGAAAAGAATGCAAATATAATGAATGCTACTGATGAAAGAGATCCTATCTGGTATCTTGAAAGTGATGGAGGCTTGAGGACTTGGGTTTTGAATCAAAGAGAGGGTGACTAAAAACCAGCTTTTGATTATGACACCTTCCATTCTGTACAGATGTCACACTGGTGAGTAGGAGATATAACTGCTTCCTGAAGGTCTGGGAGATGGGGTTATCTTGGGCTTCTGTCAATCATGTTTTTTGCTAAAAAAATTAGTAACTGAAAGGACAGGATTTTAATACTCAACACACTGCAACTTGTGAAGCAACTTTCTGATTCTGATCGTGAATTTGGAATTCATGAAAGACCTTTCTCCACCATTTCCACAATAACATCCTTTTGTTTGTCATCACATTTCCCAGGATCTCTCATCACCCATGTAGGCAATTCACCATGATGGGAGATTGGTGAGGGGACCCATGGAGCCTAAGCTGAGAAGGATCTTGAATTCTCAGAGGAATTAGTTCATATTTTATACTATATGCATAGGGACCCATTAAGCAAAAGACTGGCAGGATCACAGTTGGGTTTTGAGAAAATGATGCCAGCAGAACTAAGAAGAAGGGATTTCTTCTTAGAGAATGAACTCAGTGAGATCATGTATTAGCATTCTTCTCCAGTTGGCTATTACACACACAAGTTCCCTGAATGACGAAGTGGACTACAGGTGCCTCCATACTATTCGGTGCATTCGTTTAGTAACCTCTTGCTCATTCCATACCCACTCAACTTAAATTCTTAATTCCTGCCTCTTGCCTTTGGATTCTCTGTATCCTAATTTTCAGGGCTTTGGATCATTCTTAACCCCCAGAGACTTTGACCTTTCTCTCTCCTAGAAGGCTATCCACCATGTAGAACCCCTGCCAGTCACTTGGATTGCTCTTCAACCTCAAATCCCCATGTGGTGGATAGGATTTGGACGATTATAATGATCTTTAAATTCCAGCTGAGAGGTAATGAAGGTTACAGCAGGGAGTTAATGACTAAGGGGGATTTTAGAGTCAGAGCAACAGTATTTGGTGACAAATTTAGCATGAGGGGCAGGATAAGTAGAAGGCAAATCTATGATTGTGGCCCTGAAGAATCTAGAAAGCTTTAACTATGGGAGCTTTAACTGAGATATAGAAGACACAAGAGCAACACATTTTTTAAAAAGTGAGTTAACTATTCAGCATGATAAGTTTGAGGTATCTGGGACATATTTTTGTAGAGTTGTGAGAGCAACTCTCATGGAAGACCACACTTGGATACAAAGCTGAAATCACTGGAATGGTGATATTTGTCTTAGGAAAAAGTACAGTAGGAAGAAACAAGGCCAAGGATGGATATTTGGGTTTTATCCACTTTTAATTTGTTATCAGAGGTACAGGAATCAGCAAAGAAATTCAGAGAGAATTCAGAGATGCGTGAGGAACAGCAGCCATATGGAAAGAAGGAAAGTGGAGTGCTGTATATCCATATTCTTCTTAATAAAAAGAACATAAAATTGTCTGCTTTAGAGGGAGCCAAGAATGAAATACATTGGCATGGCATTTTCCTGAATAACTTACTGTTTGATGGCTTTTCTTGGTTAATTGTGCTTCTTTTTGGTTAACTGTGTTCCGTTAGCTTGAAAGTAAAGGCCAATAAAGGAATAAAGCACAGTTCCCACTGAGCACAGGTGAAGGCAAGCCTCTGATTAGTGACTATAACTCTAGCTTAAGTGTTTGTCACTATTTTTGACTTGCTTGCTGGATTCATAATTTACATGAAAATGGCTAATAGGTGTGCAGCTGCTGGGTTCCCCAGCTGGCCACTTGGTTTTTGGAAGCTTCATTTTAGTGAATTTGGAAATGCTTCTTCTAGCCTCTTTGCTTGTGACTTCCTACTTCAGTTGCTTATATTACTTGTTTGGAACCATGCTACTCTTTATAGTTTAAATATTTCAAATTAGTAGATTCATATTTTGATTGGTATTGGTGGGATCTTAATTATTAGTGATATATTTCTGTTAAATAAGTATTTATATGAAAGTGATGAAATTTCTTAGAAGTTGTTCATGTGATTTTATCTTTTGAATGTGAAGGAAATACGTATGTATGGGTGTATATGAGGGAGGGAGGAAGAAAAACGGTGAGACCAGCCAGTATTTTGATGGGTTTTCAATTCAGTCCTTTTGGAACTATGAACAAATGGATAAACCACCTGAGTGTTCTGATGACATTTTAATCAGATTTTTCTTTATTTCATCATGCTTAGTTTTATGCATTGCTTGTGGCCTGGAAAAGTTAATACTATTTTCAGAGGGTCTGATTTGGAACACTAATGAATATTAGTCCTTATGGGAATTAGACTCAGTAGGAGATAGACCCCTAACCCTTTAAAATTTTTTCTTCATAAGTGAGAATAGGAAAGAGGGTTTGTTACTATAAATAACAAAACATTCACATACTATCAAAGGATTACTTCCACTCTTTAAAAAAGCATCTCCAGGTTTGCATGATATGTACAATCATTGAATTAGAGTTGGTACAAATAACACTTTAAGTAGTAAAATATTTAATGTAGATAAAAATTGTATACCAATAAAACCATGTATTAGAGATTTTTCCAGGTGTGATTAGTAATCATGCTAATATCAGTAATATTTTAGAATTGAAAACAACATAGAGAATCCAACAAATATAATTAAAGCAAATATCACATTCATATCTTATTACTTATAACATTGGTCCTATAAAGTGTAGGATGTGGGATAAGAGAAAAAGAATCAAGGACAAAAAATATTGTTATCTGCCTGAACAACTGGAAGAACGATATTTCCACTTAATGAAATTAGGAAATACGAGGGAAGGAGAGGTTGGGGTGAGAAAAATTTTAAAGGTTAGTATTTGGAATTTTGATTTTGTAATGATTATTAAATGGGTATGTGAAATTCAGCTCCATAAAGGCCTGGATAGTTGTCTTATTTACTGTGGAATTTCCATTACCTTGACCCCATATTTCTTGAGTAAATGATTGAACAGGGTTCAGGGTAGATTAGCTTGAGACATAAATTTTGCCATTTTTGGCATATGGACTGTATTTAAAGAGTCTGGATGAGATCACTAAGGGTGAGACCATAACTAGAGAACAGAAGAGACACAAAGAAGTCAAGTGTCCAAGTACCTGGGGTATGCTGAATTCTGGAAAATAAGGAGAACCACTATTTCTCTATCTCTGTATCTGTGTTCACTGCTACACCTATATTCATATCCATGTTTTCATCCACAGCTCTGTATCTATGTATAATCTACATCCATATCCATTTCCAGTTCTATATCTATATAAACACTGATACACATACATACACACACATATATATCACAATGTATGTAAAAGGGATTATATACTCAGTCTTGGGCTGCTTGTGTTTTCAATTTAGTAAATCTCCTTGGAGATCTTTCCATGTTGTCATTTCCTGCTCCATCTCATTCTCTTCTAGTAGCTGCACAGTGTTGCATTGTTTCAAAATTCAACAGTTTGAGTAAACAGTTCCCCACTGACTTTTAGTTTATTTTTATTTAGATTATTTCCTATTTGCTATCAGTGTTTCAGGGAACATCCTAGTCTCTACATTAGCATACAGTTACAGGTATGTATCTGTAGGATCTGAATTAAACAGGTGAACTTCTGGTCAAAATATATGCTTTTAAAAATTTGATAGACACTGTCAAAATGCTCTGCCAAAGACTGCCCTCTCACTAATTCTATGTCAGATTTTTTTAAAAGGTTATTCATGAGTTGAATGAAAGCCCTTTGACACCTATGTCCTTACGGCTTCTGGTTCCATAAAAACCCAAGTCAGGGCACTTTACTTTTGATGTAGTAACCTCTTGATTCTAAAATTTTTTTTTTGCAGTAAATATAAGCCAAACTCCCATGTAAGCATTTAGAATTTAGTTGCATAATGTGAATTGTGATAATTGGTTAATTATTTGAACAAAGGTAAATTTACATATTCATACTTTATCACCTAAGATAACTTCAAGTGAATTGCAGTGTTAAATATTAAAGATCAAATCATCAAATGGCTGAACATCTACCACCATCACATCACTGCAGGAGTAGCAGCAATCAAAACAACCAATCTAGGAATGAACACTTAACTATACTCTTAAGAGGAAAGGGCTTTAAAAACCTACAAAGGTAGTAAAAAAATACATAAATTTTAGTAAAAAATGAGTATTTCTGCATAATAAAACCAAATTAAAAAACTCACTACTTTAGAAAAGCATATGAGACAATGTAAAAATTAAAGGCTAATATTGGTTATAACAGATATCAAATAAAATATATGAAAAATGTTATCACAAACCAACATTAAGACTTAAGAAAATGAGGTAAAGCACAAAAAACTATGTTAAAAAGAAGTTAGAACCATAGATACATATCTGGAATAATAATGCTCAACTGCACTAAAAACCAAAGAAACACAAATTAAAATGATTCACTATACTGAACCTATCAATTATAAAAATACTTAAAAAGTACTTAGAAAACCATATGGCTGTGAGGGTGAAGTGAAATGGACATTGTATAAATTGTGGTAATCAAATGTTTAAAATGTTTTTAATTTTTATTTATTTATTTATTTTTTTTTTAATTTTTATTTATTTATGATAGTCACAGAGAGAGAGAGAGAGAGGCAGAGACACAGGCAGAGGGAGAAGCAGGCTCCATGCACCGGGAGCCTGATGTGGGATTCGATCCTGGGTCTCCAGGATCGCGCCCTGGGCCAAAGGCAGGCGCCAAACCGCTGCGCCACCCAGGGATCCCTGTTTTTAATTTTTAAATATGTATTTATTTATTTGAGAGGAAGCACACAAGCAGGAGAAGCAAGGTGAGAGGGACAGAGAGAATCCCAAACTCCCCACTGAGTGTGGAGCAGGACTCAGGAACTGATCTCACAGCCTTGAGATCATGACCTCAGCCGAAATCAAAAGTGTGCCACTTAACCAACTGAGTCACCCAGGAAGCCTGGTGGTAAATTTAGAAAGCAATATAGTGATAATGACCACACTCTTAGAGGCTATTGTCTTTTGAGCCACATATAAATTATTCTCTCTTGCCTGAAAGAATAATTATATGTAAAATAAAATGTAATCAATAAAATATTACCAGTAGCAGTATTTATAGAAGCAAAAATTTATATTGTACTTAAATATTCAATGATAAGGAGATACCTATGAATATACTGATGTGATAGATTATTTTGCAGCATTTAGCATCGCTTAAGAGGAATAATAAGATCATGAGGAGTATATAATAAATGAAAAAAGGCAAAATCCAGTGAATATTATGATTAGGGCTTTGGGGAAAAACTCTTACTGATATATTAAAAAAAGGAATACATCAAAATATTTAGAGTGGTTGGTTGGCTGGTGGATCTCTTGGTGATTATTTTCTAAATATACAATTGTATGTATTTGGAATACTCTTTAGTTAGAATGTACACTTTAATGGGTGAAAGAAATGTTTTAAAACTGTAATTTTATGAAATTAAAGCTATTTTTGTTCAGTATTGTAAAATTTGCTCTCTTTTTTGGCTTTAGGGAAACAAATTTTAACCTCCAGATCCTGAGGCTTTTCCTTAAATTCCACGCTAGGAAGTCGAGCCTTACTTGAGTGAGGAATTACACACCTGAAAGCAGCAGTCTCCATGTCATTAATTTTGCCTCCAAAAGGATTTTCAGTTTCCTAGTCTTCAAAGTACTTCTATCCTATTTGGGAAAAACAAATTCTGTGTTGTGTCTGTATTGTGTAAGTGCCAACTTTAGCAACAGGCTGTAATACACCTCCCTCCACTTGAACTCATGTAAGCACATCCATTTAACAGTTTCCAAGAGTGTAATTCATGCTCAGTGCTTTAAATTTGCAGAGCATCTATCACCAGGGCTGGCAAACCAAGCACTGTCAAGTATGCTGCCCAGCAAAGGGAACAGACAAAGAGCATTTAGGCACTCAATATGCTGCCCACTGCAGAATAGTTGAAAAGAAAATTGATGCTCAAAATTCCCACTGAATGATTTCCTTACCTTTTAAAAATTTCAAATTACAGGGATAAATGGAAGTCTTTAAGTTGGTTCTCTCTTATGACCACTAAGTTAGCAGAATTGAAACTTGGGAACATGAATGACTGGCAGCAAAGTTTCCCTTGATGGCAACTCAAAGTAGGAGGAGATGTACATTCTAAAGATGAGGACTTTCCAATATACCTCTTTTTCACCCAGCTCCCTGAAGACCAGAGTCTTAGCATTTTTTAACAGATTGTTCTAGACCTGAATTCTAAGTATAGCGATTAAATGATAAATGAAAATGTAATGTGTATGTGCATATATATGTAGGTAATAGAGGGCTTAAATGCATAAATACATATATATTTTATGTAAGACATGGGACACATTCCTTTTAGTAAGTTTAAGGACTATATTTAGCTTGGTAAATGGTGGAACATGGTGGGTTATTTCTTGACCCAACATCAAATCACTCAGTTGTTATCTAAACCAATTAGGAAACATAGTATTTGCTCATTTTTAAAATACAAAGCCAGTCTTTAATCTCCCAAGTCCTTTTCTGTGTTAATTAATTTATCCTTACATTCAGGTGCATATTTATTTTTATACTAACCTCTAAAATGTTTTCTGTATGTTTCACTGTGAAGAATAAAAGACTAATATATTAACAAAGTAGTATTTCTCACAGGGGTGGTCTAATTTTTGGCAAGGATTCTTCATGGTAACAGCATTGGTTTGTCATAATATGGAATACTGGGCAGCTTAGAGATACAGTTCCCTGGAGACCTCATCAAGTTATACATTTTTAAGAGACACCTAGCACTACTAGCAAGTCACAGGCAGTCTCCAGCATTGCAGCTCTTCCATCTGGCCTGGGTTTTGCTGCTTCTATTTGTACATCTTCACATGAGGAACACTCTAGGAACTAAAAACTGTTCTCTCCTTCATTATGCATGTGGCGTGCGATGCAATTTACCACCTAACAGATGTCATAGCTAAGTACCCAGGATCATGTCATGATTCATTCATCTTAAGACAATCTGCTTCAGAAATGCACGGCTTTTTATAAATTGGGAGAATTTGGTTTTTGAGTAATTCTATAAAATGCTGTCTGTTTATAACTTTAATTTTTTTCTTAAAACACAATTATAGACTTCAGATTGTTTGTTTTTAAGTTAGCTGCCTCTTTTCACTTCCAATATGAATATCTCTGCCACTGAAAAAAATAATAAAAAGCATCAAATTTTTTACCTGAATGGTTACTGAGATAACTCCAGAGAATATCCTAAAATTGAGGTTTTGATGTCTAGGCAAATCTGGGGAAACATTATTTCTTTGCCCTCGTAAAGCAGGCAAAAAATTCCTGCCGGGTGGTATTTTGCATAATATTGTCATTAAACATGGTCTATCTTTAGCGGAAGAAGCAGACGGTAATAAGTCAAATAGGGATGAAGAATTATCTGAATCGGAGGAGATACACTTGCAAATGAGTAACTGAAATTATTATTAAAGGTAGAAGTATGACATCCAGATTAATAGAGTAAAAGGTTGAAAGAAATGTTTAACTATTGGGAGTAATTATCGAAGGCTTTTTCGTAAAAGAGTATGTTACGTAGTCTCCTATTTTGGGAGCCTTATTTTTTCTATGCTAGAATAAAGAACCCATAGATTCTTTGCTGCAGCTGTTACACTCTTGATTAATCTAAGTACTGTAACCATAAAAGGAAAAGTAGCTTAATTAAAAAATGTTAGAGCAGAATAGAATACATTTACAATAATTTCGCTTCTCTTTTTGGCTAAATGCAAGAAAGAACATCATCCTTTCTTTTAAAGGGAGCAAATCAATATCTGTGCCTTTGCAATTACCCTCAAGGCACAAATGTTATACAGACGGGTGCACAAACAAAGGAATCATAGGTTAAATACCATATCCCTCAGCATTAAAAAAAGAAAAGAACTATTTAAAAGTCTTGCTACATTTATTTCCATCCTCCTCCCCCAAACACTATCATCACAACTTCCAACCTTCATCCCATAAAAACATTTCTCCCAAATGTACAAGCTTGTTATTACTTAACTCTGTTTTTAATTTCCCCCCAAAGGGATCCAAACTGATTTGTTACTTTGAGGTAAATATGTTTCATTGGGTTGATGTTTAGATTGTTTATAAAATGAATTTATCCTTTTAATATTTGCCCAGCTCTTGAGTAGTATGAGGTAAAGCCACAGCAGGAAAGTTTCCCAGTTGGGACTTCTCTGTTTTCCTATCCTGTCAATATAGGAATTGATTTCCTATGTGCATCTGTAGAAGCCCTATGGGAGATAGTTTTCTTATGGTTGTGCTGTCAGTTGCCTTCAGTCTGTGTCTGTAACGATAGATTATAATGAGAAAGAATGCATAGTTTCAACTAGAACAGGTGAATATTTAAAATTTTGATTGTAAGTCTCCTTTTGATAAGTTTAAGAACACAACTAAGAATTTTCAATAATCACAACGGGCAAAGCAAAGGCACCAGACAGGGAATTTTATAGTATTAATCAAAAAGATCTATGATTTTCCTACCATTGTCTTACCTTCCCCAGCAATTATCTCAATTTCTTTAATGTATAAACAGCCTAGTTCCACGGTGGTTGCTTAGACAAATTACAATCCAGACATAACTATTTTTCAGTGGGAATTTCCCACGAAAATTTGAATTATTTGTTATCTTCACTTCTGCCCTGTGTTTGGTTTAAATTTAAATGATTTTTTACTACTCCATGTGAAAATAATAAAACATCCTTAATAATGCCCAAAATACTGTATACAGAATAAAACCAGGCACCACCCAGAGCTTAGCTCCCCAGAGTCCATATTAAAAGCTAAACAAAACATACCACACAAAATTAAGGAAAGGAATGGGACCGACCTGGACTGAACAATAGAAGAGTATTTTATTTCTCTGGCTTAAGTATTTCATGGAACCATAAAGCTATCTGTAACTCCTTACATAAAATTGAAAATAATACTTTTCAGATCCTTCAGGAATTGATAGAAGAGGCAATTTTGGTTAAAACATTTCCTATTCTTTTCCTTTTGGCTAAATTCAGATCTGTCCACTGAATATGTTTAAAAGAGAAACAGCTTTATTGTTTTTTAGAAACAGATGAAGGAAATCTCAATCTTTGTTTTTACATTTTGGGGCCGATTTATAGATTCTCTTTTACTTCTGTGCAGAAAATGTGCCTGCTATCTATCCAGTTGGTTCCTTTGGAAGAAGGAGCTTTTTGGGGTGGATAAAAGTACTCAAGAAGACTCAGTTGTCAAGTTGTCTTGAATTGCCCTTGAATGGACTGAAAAAGTAAGAGACCTGACTTCAGGAACCTGGAGAGTAAGCTATCTTTTAAGAGACATATCTTTAAAATTGGCAACAAGAAATAGCTACACTTGAGGTACTTGCTGAGGAAGGAGAATCTATAACCCTTGTCAAGTTTTATCTAACTGAAGATTTGGCTAAGGAGAAACAATACATATAGAGTTTATTCCGTCCACCTTTTCCATTAGAATCAGCAAATCTTGAGTCTCAAATTCACATTCCTTCAGAGGACAGATCTGTAACGTGAATGAATGAGGCAGGGTAGGTAAGGCGTGACTATTTGGAATTAATGTTTGCATTTCTAACGTAAAAAGAGAGGAAATATATACATTTGTTTTGGTATGAATGTTCTGGACAAACACATACACACAACCATCTAGCTTTTTTTTTTTTTTTTAAAGATTTTATTTATTTATTCATGATAGACACAGAGAGAGAGAGGCAGAGACACAGGCAGAGAGAGAAGCAGGCTCCATGCACCGGGAGCCTGACGTGGGATTCGATCCCGGGTCTCCAGGATCGCGCCCTGGGTCAAAGGCAGGCGCTAAACCGCTGCGCCACCCAGGGATCCCAACCATCTAGCTTTTTGATTGGCCCCAATATGTGGCCAGACTCAGTTCTTCCATTTCTTAGCTATTTGACAGAGGAAGTTCCTTAAGGTATGTTTGTTTCCTCATCTGGAAAGCAGTAATTTATAACAGTACCTATCTCCTGAAGTTACTATGATGAATAAATGAGTTGATATATTTAAAGTGCTTCAAACAGTACCTGGCACACACTCAGGGCTAAGTATTCATGGTTACCCATGTTTGTTCCGTGCCTGAACATTTAGTGCACACGTAGTACACATACACGTGCATACCACAAACATACTCATTAATAAAAATATTACTAAGAGTAGACTTAGAGAATGGCAGAGAGGCTCCACAGATCAGGTAATTTACATTTG
This sequence comes from Canis lupus dingo, assembly GCF_003254725.2. Classification (NCBI taxonomy): domain Eukaryota; kingdom Metazoa; phylum Chordata; class Mammalia; order Carnivora; family Canidae; genus Canis; species Canis lupus. Next base: position 4,673,255 of record NC_064245.1, read on the forward strand.
TCCCTCAAGAACCACTAAGCTCATTCACCTTTTTCTGTTTTCTCTGTGCCCCAAGACGCTGTCCTTTGCAGATGACACAGGCTCACATGTCCTCTGGCTTCCAGCCAGGTTTGCCTATGGGAAGTCACCCACTGGGCATCAGAAAGGGTAAGGAGGATGAGGTAAAGGCATTTATTTTCTTGCTTCCCCCCCCCCCCCATTGGAATGTTGCTGGATGGCTGGGTTCTGCTGAATTTCATAGCTCCTTTAGGACTCAAGTACGTCTCCTCTCTCCCTGGTCCCTTTATGCCTGGGAAGTGTCAGCTGCTACTCCTGCCAGCCCTGACATGTTTAATCACCTCTTAGAGCCCATACTCAACCCATACTCACTGGTTTGTCAATAACCTTCTTCAGTAAGCCAGTCTGACTGTACCATCTCTTTCTTGTCTAGACTTTGACTAATACAGGTTCTTATTTAAAATGGTTTAATACCGGGGATCCCTGGGCAGCTCCGCAGTTTAGCGCTGCCTTCGGCCCAGGGCGTGATCCTGGAGACCCAGGATCGAGTCCCACATCAGGCTCCCTGCAGGGAGCCTGCTTCTCCCTCTGCCTGTGTCTCTGCCTCTCTCTCTCTCTGTGTGTCTCTCATGAATAAATAAATAAAATCTTTTTCTTTAAAAAAAGGTTTAATACCTTCTCTCTTCTTTCCCTAAATCCTGCTAAAATGATAGAAAACCTAGTAAAACGATAATCTTTAAAACGTCTGGGTTTCCAATAGGATATCCAGTGGGATAGCAGCAGAAAATACAATGAGTAAATTCCATGTTGGCAGGTGAAAAACAGCTGAACTGGGGACCATACACAGGTGACCTTCAAGTCAATTCATCCCTCTCCCCCAACAAAAGCCTAGAATAATCTATACTCAGAATAGAAGCTAGTTGAAGTAGTTGCTAGAGGAACTGGCCTGAAGTTACTAACCAGGTAAACATTTGAAGTAGTTTTATCCTTGAGAGGGATTCTCCCCAAACAAGCTGTGAATATAGTTCTCTGAAGAGGGTGTCCTGTCCAGAGACACCCAGAATGCCTTTTGCAGGCTGGAGAAACAGGGTCATTTCCTGGGTCACAAGTGGAATAATGAGATGTCTGCCTGGAATGGCTCTGATGAGTTGTGCCTACAGGCTGAAATGGACAATACACAGCCTTTGGAAATAGCCAGTTAACAGGAAAATTATAGCATTCTTGTTCCTAGTTATTGGAAATCCTAAATTCATATAGTTATTACAGAGCAAAAGAGAAGAAATGTTGAAAATACATTACTCAGATAAATATAAAATGATCCAGTAATTTGGTTATCTGAATCTATAAAACTGGATTTTTGCTACTAGCATTACTGTGAACATCCATGCATCTGTGAAAACAAAATACTGAAAAAGTGACTTTCTAGATTCACTAATACTTTTTAACACTCTCAGAGTCAAAAAATGATTTTCTTAATGTAAATGTATGGTGCTCAAAGTCAGGGTAACCAAGGGTGTATGTGTGTGCGTGCAGGTGCACATGTATGCTTGCACAAACACACATGTGCTCCTCGGGGCCAGTCTACACTGGCTCAAAAAGCAGTGAAACAGTGTTCACAAGGTATGTTCCTTCCCCTCATTGTTAGTAAACTACTTTTTATTGTACTTTTCTCTTCAAAGAATGTACACAATACAAATGTTCAGTTTTATAGTTGCTTACATTCTAAGGACATGAAGTGAGGAAAAATAACATGTTCCTTTTATTTTCTTACACAGTGAATGTACAGGATATTTAATGGTAGTAAAAATAATTTTATTTCCTATAATAACAGCAACTTACAACCACCACCAACACAACAAAAAACACCACAGGACATTTGGTCATTTTAAAATAACTTAGATACTGTTTATTTTGTGGCTTGACTATCAATTCATTATAAATAATCAAAACCTTCTGAACATTTCAACGTGTTCTAAACATGGCTTGAAGTGGCACAATTTATTATGAAATCTTTTTAAGACCTACTTAGCATTATGGTTTCCCAACCCAACTTCTTCAACTTCTTCCCCAACTAAAGCAAGACAAATCAAATCAAAACAAAACAAAGCAAAACAAAACAAACAATGAGCATAAAAGGAAAATAAAGAAGAATCAAAAGTGGTTAAGGAAAGTAAATAAACTAGACATAGGGCTTTTGTGTCTGAGTTATGTGGTCCATACAAGTCACACAAATGTATTTTGGAAAATGTAGGTTCTATGTACATTCAAGAGAAATTTATAAAATAGTGCCGTTTGGGGGATATTTATTTCACTGGCAAACAGAAGCTTTGTTCTCATCTGAACCCTACAAGTGACTCTCAGGGTATCAACAATAATACTCCTGTCTTTTCTCTAGACATGAACACGAGCATTATTTATCTGTCCTTCATGTAGACAACTCCTTTAGATCTTCGTTTTTTTAGATTTTATTTATTTATTCATGAAAGAGATAGAGAGACAGAGGCAGAGACATAAGCAGAGGGAGAAGCAGGCTCCTCAGGAAGCCTGATGCTGGACTTGATCCCGGGACCCTGGGATCATGCCCTGAGTCACCCAAGCGTTCCTCCACTAGATCTTAAAAGAGGTTTTGGCATCAGGTTTCCTGAATCTGTCTTTAGAATATCTAATTCATTAAGGACTTTTAAAGATTGTCTCCTTGGCACAAGCCTCAGGTAGAATTTAGATTTACTGGGTTCCAAGTATCCACTGATACTCTAAGCCCAGAATAGAGTATTGGATTTTAACATCCTAGATCATGAAGTTAATTAACTTTCTGGGTTAAATGGAGAACATAGTTTCAAAATAATGTGAATACTTAACTTTATTTAAGTTAACCTACATTAAAAACATCTCTATTTTTTAAAAAAAATTTGTCATAAAATATACACAACTTAGCCACTTTAAATATTCTTATGTGTATAATTCACTGGCATTAATAGTTTCATGCTGTTTTACAACTATTATCACCATCCATTTCCAGAACTTTTCATCTTTTCAAAGTGAACACTTTATCCATTGAATAAATCCTCATACCCCAAACCCCTAGTCCCTGGTAAATACTGTTCTACTTAATGATTCTATGATTTTGACTACTCTCAGTACCTCATGAGTGGAATCATACAATTTGTCCTTTTGTGTCCTTTTGTTTATCTCACTTATAGATAATATCATCAAGGTTCATCCATATGGTGTCATATGACACAATTTTATTGCTTTATAAGGCTGAATACAATTCCATTGTATGTATATACTACATTTTTAAACCCACTCATCCAGCAACATTGAGTTGTAGAAGCCTTTTGACTATTGTGAATTATGCTACTATGAACATTGGGGCAAAAATCTGAGTCCTTGCTTTCATTACTTTAGCATACATGTATACTTCGAAGTGGAACTGCTGGATATATAGTAATTCTATGTTTAATTTTCTGAAAAACTGCCATAATGTTTTTCACAGACTGCTTTTTTTTTTTTTTTTTTTTTAGTAATAGCCATCTATATGAGTGTGAAGTGATTTCACTGTGGTTTTGATTTAGATTTCTCAATCAATGGATATGCTAAACATCCCAAAAGAAAATAATTTTAAAGTCTGTTTTTAATTCCAATCAACCCTAGAGCCACAGAGTTGGAATTTCTTTTTAATGTCCTTTGGGTTGATCAAATATTATAATATTTTTAAGAAAAACTTAAAAATCACTACGTTAAATTAAAATTTTAATTGAATTTACTTTATAGATAAAAGAGCATCACAACTACTGTTTTGATAAAAACAATGGAAAAATATTTTCTATACCCTGTAAATTGCTAATTTAGAATCTCATTTCCAGATCATGTAAGTAGGAGATTCTCATTAGGTAAAAAAAATTCTAAAATATGAAGGAAATGTAAACATTGAAACAAGCTATCAAACAAGTAAACTATAGTATTGACTAAAGCAATGGTTGGATTAAATATTAAGAAATAAGGTACAATTTTTTAAAATTTAAGTTTTTAAAAAACTTCTTTAAAAGATAATAGCAATTTAGAGACTATGAAATGAGTCAGTGTTCTCATTTTAGGGATCTCTATTAATCTTATAGATAAATAATGGGGAACATTGTTGAAAAGAACATGAAGAGGGATGTTCAAGGCCAAGAATATGGTCTATTTGGAAAACAGATGGCTTGTAAAAAACAAGCTTTATGAACGAAGATTTGCAGGAATTTCGCTGGTTGGATTTAAGAAGGTTTCTTCCCCCCAACACTCTGAGTATTTCCATTTGATCAGAGAAAGCTTTGTGGTGATATTTCTGAAGCTAGTGATTCTGATGCTGCCAGCCAAGGAGTTTCAATGGTTTACTCTGAAAAGTAGTTTCATACTTCCTTTTCCACGACCGTAAATTACCCAAACAAAAGTAACATGTGTAGTTTGCTGGAGGCCATATAAAGAAAGAGAGAAATGTGTTTGCGCAGCAACAAAAGACTGTGGCTTTATTGGCAACACCATCAAAGCTAATCCATTTGCTTGCCAAGGCAGTGTGAATCCATTGCAAGATGTGTCAAATCTGTTAGAGAAATGATTTTCCTGGAGCACCCACTTGCGGTTTGTAGCTCTTTCTTCAAGCCCCCTGATTGAGAGGGCAGATTTTCTATAGTAGTACAGAGCTGCTTTCCTCTTTTGGTTTCCATGTTTCAGAAATTATATATGTAAGTAACAATTTTGATTCTCATTGGTCAGCAATTTTTGTGTCAAATCACTGAAAAGATTTACTCTGGAAGCCCTCTCCTGTCTGATTAACAATCATTTCTGATCTTAATGAGTTGGGATCACTTAAGAAGTGATTCCAAAAATTATTTGGAACTATTTTAATCTACTTGCTGGAAGTGTTCATTGACTGTTATAAGACATTTTGGAGAAATAATAGGGAATATTCCAAGTTAGAGAAATTTCACCCCTGTCTTTTATGATATATATTAAATTAACAAATATAGGGCAGAACAAATCCACAAAATCTTATTTAGCTTCAATCCAAACATTCTGCTTATTTCTTAAAATTTCTTAAATGCCGTTTAAAGACAATGAGGGATTTAAGCTGAAGCCTTTCTGCTTGTGAAGATAAACCTTTACACTTGCAAATCATTGAACATCTTATCTTGTGAGCCCTTAGCTAGCTAGCAAAAAAAAAAAAAAAAAAAAAAAAAAAAGAAAAGAAAAAGTCACAGAACCCTGATTCATATTATAAATCTCTTGACTTTAAAGCCAATACGGTGGCTTATTTATTTTTATTTTATTATTTTATTGGAGTTCAATTTGCCAACATATAGCATAATACCCAGTGCTCATCCCATCAAGAATACAGTGGTTTAGATACTGTAAATAATTCTATGCTATAATTTATGCCATGTAATTCAGTATCTTCTAACTTTAAAAAAAAATGTTATTCACTTTATCTTAAGTAGTGTAGAAATGGTGTTAAATGGGTTCACAAAACTAATACATTCTTATGTTTAGGAATTAATAGGTTTCAGTTTACATATAATTTCTTTATTATAGATGATATTAAAATATTTCAAGATAAGCTAGAGTATTTTTTATGATATTGGTGAGTTTTTAATTTATCAAGTTTATCAAGTATTAACTTACCAGGCTTGCTAGCATAGGACAGTACTGGCTTATACTGTTGCAACCAATTTATAAAATCTAGATAGACTATGAAACTGTATTTTGCTATGATGCTTGGTGCTACTGGATTTGATCACTGGGCGAAGAAATATGAAAACACGTGTAGAAACTGCTCTAAAAGGCATAACGACAGAACCAGAACTATTGGACCAGAAAGGAGGAAGTCAGAGGGTCATTTAGTCCTTTTTGCCTCCTTTCCCTTTTTAGCTTTCTGAGCTGGACGGCAGGAGATAGGAAGTGCAGGGAAATGTTAGTCTTATTTATATTTATTTTATCCTTTAAAAAACACATTCATAATACTTTGAAAATACATAATATAGCATTAATATTTATAATCCACTTATAAAAATATCCTTATCTTGCAAAAATACCACATAAAAATGTTTGGAGACCACTTCTCTAAGCAATACCGGAATCAAATAATCCTGGCAAAAGGCTGAGGAGAGCATATGGCAGATGTGTTTTATAGTCCATATACCATATTTCACTGCTTATATAGTATTCTCTTTAGGGGCACCTGGGTGGCTCAGTGGTTGAGCGGCTGCCTTTGGCTCAGCTTGTGATCCTAGGGTCCCAGGATTGACTTCTACATCAAGCTCCCTGCATGAAGCCTGCTTCTCCCTCTATTGTCTCTGCCTCTCTCTGTATGTCTCTCGTGAATAAAGAAATAAAATCTTTAACAAAATTCTCTTCACATTTTCAATTATTTGTGTTTTGAAAAGTGATTCAGCTTATGAGAATGTAGACCAGCTTACCTTTGAGAGGAAGCAACTTTAGACAGAGAGAGAGAAAGGGAGGCAGGGAGAGATAACGTGTATGTGTTTAGGAAGAAAATATTCACCAGACTGGATAATATTCTATCTGGAGTATTTTGTTGCTAATATCTAATATCTGAGATTTTCACATTTACACATGATCAGAGAAACAACAGATATTTTTTAATCTATGTAAGGTTTGTGAAAGTTAAAGATAAATCTATGATTCTAGATCACCTAATTACCTATAAAAAATATACCCAAGTTCATTTTCTATTGAAGTTTGCTTTGATACTAAGCAATATCTATTTATTCTTGTCATCCAAATTCAGCATACCATATTACTATTGTTTTATTTTAAGTGCTCTGGTTCAGTAATTCGCCATGCTTTTTTCACTGTCTAGCAATTATTCCCAATGTAGTACTGGCGGAACATATTGGCTTCTATCCAATAAAGTAGATTGGTTAATTAATACTGTAATATTGCTAGTTGGAGTAAAAACAACAGTAAAATATTAATAATGTGTCAGATACTTTAACTATCACATTCAGTCCTTATAAAAACGAGTAGTATTACTCTTGTTTTATACATAAGGAAACAAATTCAGAGAGTTAAGTAACTTTCTCACATTGCCAGTAATGTCAAAGTCAGATGTGAACCCCAAACTGCATGGCTCCAAAGCCCATCACAAAGAAAACCCATTTCTACGGCTGTAGTTCAGGCTTTGGCATTACTCAAATGTTTTATATACACACCTACTATTGGTGATAAAGTTGAGGATATAAGATCACTGTTCCTGGAAAAAGTTTCAACCATACACTCAAGGTGGTGATTTAGTGTATCATCTACCTATTTCATAAGCCATCTTTTACAGTTTCAACCCAACCACTGCTTTAAAGTGAAGAAAACTTAACATTCTCTACAATATATTATTATTATCATTAATTAATTGCAATAATATATATAGGTTACTTTTCTTTGGGAAATGCTGCTTTCCCCCTCAAATGTGATTTGCTAGTGCTGCAGATAAATTTTTGAAAGCTGAAGTTTAAACTTTGGAAAGAAAACAATTTTCAGGAGCACCAGGGTGGCTCAGTGGTTGAGCGTCTATCTTTAGCTCAGGTTGTGATCTCGGGGTCCTGGGATCGAGTCCTACATCAGGTTCCCTGCTTCTTCCTCTGTTTGTATCTCTGTCTCTTTTCCTGTGTCTCTCATGAATAAATAAATAAAATCTTAAAAAAAAAATTTCTCAAACTAGATTTTAAGGAATTAGTCTTTGATAGTAAATGCAAATAACAATTTCTTGCGAACCTACTATAAGTGCTACAATAACTTATAGCCCTACTATAAATGCTACACGTGTTTTGGGTCCAGGCATAAATGACTTTTAGCTCTTGAAAAACAAATATGTACGTAATTAATTGTAATAACATATAATAAGTGCCAGGGAAACTGAAGTGTTCACCAGATGCCATAGGTATACTAGAAAAGGAGTAATGAAGAATTTTGGGGAAATAAGAGAGAGAAGCAGATGAACCTGTTTTGAAAGAATTTTACTATGTAGTAAAGACAAGAAGAAAAAACATTTATCATCCCATTTTTTTTTTTAGTGATCCAGTTCTAATATAATATAATTAAATGATCACAGAATAAGCATATTTACCATTAGGACCATAGAAAAGAATACTGGGAATATGACTACCTGGATATATCTCACCTCTTTTTACCGCCTAGCTTCAATCAACCTGTGTCTCCTGAAGCAAGAGGTTTCTGGGATTGCGGACAACTGAATATGAGTCCGACAAAGGAGACTTAGTAGGGAGAAACAGTAAATGACTTTCTCTCCATGGGTCAGGCAATAAACTGGGAAGTCGAGTCAGAAAGCTTCAAGTTGAGAATTGGTATCTAAAAAATCGTGAGAAGAGGTTAGCCTCAGAATCCAGAAGATACAAAATTAGATAACAGACCCAGAGGAGCTGGCCTGGTCTTGCTGTTTGGGAAGAATCTGAAGAGTTGCTGAGTGGTGAGGCCTGTTGCCACCTTCCTGACGCAAGGAATGTTGAGGAGACTGGCTATCAAGGAGATTTCATTCCAATACCTTGGGGAATGGTAACCTGCCTGCTGCTTCATCTTCATGTTTTTTACTTTCACCTCTTTTGGGACTGCTATGACTTAGGATACTATAGAGCCAGACCTGACCCACAGTGAGCTTAAAAGGTCTGCCTAGAAATCACAGAGAAGACAGGCAAAGGTGGTACCCAATGAAAAGGACTTGTATAACAAAAATTAAGGATACGTGTGAAGATCTACGTACACTGCAAAAAAAGACTTCCTGGAAAAAAAAACCTCATCTTCAAACCAAAATGAAAATTAATAAATGAATTGAAGATGAGGTTAGTCACTGCTGGGATTTGAATCAGTCATCTAGAAGACAAGTAGAAGTAACAGCTTAAAGCATAGAGCAGAAATATAAAGAGATTAAAAAAATAAGAATACCAAATAATAAATCTGAAGGATATAATAAATATTTAACATTTACTCTTAGGGATTCCAGAAGAAATCAAGCAATAGATGAAAGATATACGATAATAAGTAACATAAAAGATTTCTTAAGGACAAGGGATTGTATACTAAAAGGGTGCCCTGGTTGTAGGCAAATTTAATACAATAAAACATATAACAAGACATAGCCTAATGTATTTTTTAAAAAATGTAACAATAAGGAGGAATTTGTAATTTTCTCTAAACAAAGATTATCTGAAAAAAAAAAGCTGAACAAAACATACCTCTCATAGGCATCATTAGAAACTAGAAAAACAACTGTGTAACGTGTATGAAACTGAGAGCAAAGAACTGTAACCCCTAATCTTATACCTAGCCAAAACAGCACTTCCTTTTTAGAGTTAAAGGCAGATATTTGTATTTACCCAAGAATGAAACTATTCTATAGGTCTCCTCTTGTTGGCCTTTGGGAAAAGTGTCTATATGAAAAAAAGGGAATGTCTTGGAAGGAAAAGTAATTCATATCTCCTTTCTAATAATAGTAGAGAAGTATATATTTTAACAGAAGTACTAGGAAAACAATGTAACAAAGTACTGAAAAGGCACAACTTCCTAACTAAGGGGGAAAAAAAGAATCATAGTTAATTTTATCAAGAGAGAAGAACAACATAAACATGTACTATGACCCTTGAACAACAGCAGGGTTAAGGATACTGACCCCTTCCATCGCGCTCAAAATTCCATGTATATCTTTTGACCTCCCAAAAACTTTACTATCAACAGTCTAATGCTGTCTGGAAGCCTTACCAATAACATAGTCAATTAACACATATTTTGTATGTTACATATATTACATGCTATATTTTTTTAATAAAGTAAGCTAAAGAAAATGTTATTAGAAAATCATAAGGGCATTTACAGTATTGTACTGTATTTATAAAAAAAGAAATCTGTATGTAAGTGGACCTGTGTAGTTCAAACCTCTATTGTTTAACAGAAAACTGTATATAAAATTGAAAGAATAAAATCTAATGCATTCTTTATTTCATTAAATGTGCGCAAGCTAAAGGCTTTCTTAAAAATGGTGACTAATATTAGCTTCGAAAGCAAAGGTGCTGAAAAACACTTAAAATACACTAAAAGTAGAATATAAAAACATCAGTTAAAAAATCATGCAACTATATACAAAAGAATACAGAAGTAATATATATTAACAGATAATGCAGAATTCAATGGGTTAAAATTTAAATAGACTAAGAATGGACATAATGTAATAAAATATCCCTTTCAAAACTGAATGGAATATAGTAGACAAAAATATGAAATGATACAGAGATTGGAATATTATGCCCAATATACTCATTTTAATAACTTACATTCTTCAAAAGAAAATATAAATCTTCTTTATTTGTCCACAGAATACTTAAAAAGCTTGATGAGATACCTGACCATTAAAAAAAAGCCTCAGGAATAAAAAAAAAATTAGATCATACCCAATTAAAGATCACATCCTTTAACAAAATAAATAAAGCAATAAATGCCAAGAATGCAATTTAACTACATACAAATTTAAAACCATACTCTTCAGTTATTCTTAGATCAAAATGGAGATAAAAACTGACATTACCAATTCAAGAAAGTAGGGAATACAGAACCTCAAATTACTGCCTCACATCACTAAAATGAGAAGGAAATGTATCCTCTTCATCACATTCCATATTAAACTTGACAAGAATATTAACAGTGAAATAACAAATACCTCAAGAAATTGACAAAAGAAGAGAAAAAATAAAAAGTAAAAAAAAAAAATAGAAAAATAGATGAATTTGAAATTGCTAAAGTAGAAAAAAAGTTACTGGTAGCCATAAAATTCACTTAAAAAGCTGATTTTACGAAATGAGCAATGGAAGAGATCAAAGTGTTTCAATTATGCAACTGATGGAGACAAAAAGGAAAAATACCTAAATTAGCTGTGGGAAAGAAGTTGAGTGACAGGAAAAATGAAAAGCATTGTAGAAGAGACTGCAATTATTTGGCTAAACCTTTGAGAACTTGGAACAAACTACTTTTTATAAAAATATAAATAAAATCAATTCAAAAGGTCCAATCAGTATTGAACAATTTGAATAGGTGATCATAGAGCTATCTCTTAAAATCTCACCAGGACCAGATGGATTCAAAGATGAATTCTATCTAGATTTTTAGAGTTGGTATCAATTTAATCTCAAACCTAATGACAATTATATAGAACAAATATGTAGTCTAATCCCCCTTAAAAACAAGGATACAAATATATCAAATTAAATCCTGCCAAAGAGAATCCAACAATATGGAAAACAAGTAAGGCACTTAGATGAGACAGAGTTTACTTCAGCAATGCAAGAGTGATTAACTATTGGGGACACCTGGATGGCTCAGGGGTTGAGCATCTGCCTTTAGCTCAGGGTATGATCCCGGGGTTCAGGATGGAGTCCCACATCGGGCTCCCCCAGAGAGCCTGCTTCTCCCTCTATGTCTCTGCCTCTCTCTCTCTCTCGTCTCTCATGAATAAGTAAATAAGATCTTAAAAAAAAAGTAATTATTGGAAATCTAGCAGCATAATCCATTACACAAACAAATGAAAGAAATAACATAATTATAAAAATAGATGATAGAAGGATATGCTTAACTTTGCATCCGGCTTTTGAAAATCACTAGGTCAAATGGTAATTAAAGAAATCTACTTAAAGATAACAAAGATCTATTAATAAAAACAAAAATCAGTATTTTTTCCAAGTGGTAAAACTGTTACAATTAAAATCAAGAATGAGACAAAGATGTCTGCCATTACTATTATTACTCGTCAGAGTCTTGGAAGCTCTAGATAAAACATTGAAATAATAAAATTAAATGATTAGTATAAGTATTGAAAAGGTAGAATAAATCTTACTACATCCAAAGAACTCTGGTTTAGAAAAACCCACTGTAATTTAAGAGTATGTGATAAGTTGGATAGAAGGTAAAACATAAAATTATGAACTTTTTATATATTAATAATAAGCTCCTGGAAATGGATATAACAAAAATATCTTATTAACAGTACAATAAAAAATAATAAAACTCTTAAAAATAGGTTAATTGGAAAAAAATCTATATAAAGAAAATAATAAAAACTTATTGAAGGACATTTATAGAACACAATGTGTCTACAAAGGGAGTTTATTCAATTAGATTTTAAAAACTTGATATAAAAATAAATTGCACTAAAATCTCAACATATTTTTTCAACTGGATAAATTATATTAAAGTTTACATGACAGAAGAAATGTCTGAAGATAATCAAGGAAATCATGAAAGAAAATAATAAAGGAGACTTGCTCTATAAAAGAATAAGTCATAGCACAGAACACCTCAACTCCAAACAATATAGTATTGGTACCAATATGTATGAGATAGAAGAGAACAGTAAATCCAGGCAATGGTCCTAAAATATATGAAAAATTAATACAGAGCATGATGGCATTTCAATTCAGAGAAAAAAGAGTGCTTCTTGCTCAGTTAGCCATCTATCTGGAATACAACAGCATAAATTAGTATCTCAATTTACAGTATACAATAGGTAAATTCCAGCTGGGCTAAAAACTGAAATGTAAAGAGTGAAATGATAAAAACCACATTAAAAATTTAGGGAAATTATTTCAGTCTGGGAAAAAGAGCAAAAAGGAGAAATATCTTTTAATCTACATATGAAAACAAGGAATTATAAAATTAAAGATGGCTACTGTAGACTACATAAAATTACATAGAGATACAAAATACAAACAACAGGTAAACAATACACTTGGAAAAATATTTGAATGTGGAAGTTAAGTGCTGAGTATTACTGCATTTATACATCTTTTGAAAATTTATTAGAAAATTGTAAACCACAAGGAGGGATGAAATATGAAACTGCAATTTTCAGGACACCAAACCAAACAGCCTGGAATTGCACAAAAAGCTGTTAACTTGCTAATATTCAGCAAAATTTGATAATGGGAGAAGGCTTTATATTTATTACTTGACAAAGAAAAATAAAGACCAGTGATAGGAATAAAGGTTTACTGATAGAAATGTAAAATGTTTTAGCCATTTTGGACAGCAGTCAGGAAACACTACTCAAATCCATCATTCATCATCTATCTACCATCTGTCTACCTCCCTCTCTCCCTAATTTTAACAATCCTATTCACTCCTGTGAATCTGTGCCATTGAAAGAAAAACACGCATTTGTATGAATGCATCCAGAAGGAAATGGATGTATCTTTGAATTCATTTTCACAACAAAACACTGGAAACATGGAGGCATAAAATATGGTACATGAAGGCCCTACACTGTTACAGAGCCACACCAAAGAATGACAAAGAAACACAAGGGTTGATTAATCAGAAATGAATTCAGAGAAAGCAAGATGGAGAGAAGTATGTATAACATATGCCATATTTGGAAAAAACAAGACTAGCCCCATATATGTGTGTGTATATATTTGTATATGCATTTTCATTTAAAATTATATGCTATGGGGCACCTGGGTGGCTCAGTTGGTTAAGGATCTGCTTTCAGCTTAGGTTGAGATCCCAGGGTCCTGGGATGGGAGTCCCACATCAGCCTCCCTTCTCCATGGAGAGCCTGCCTCTGCTTCTCTCTCTCTCTCTCGGTCTCTCATGAATAAATAAATAAAATCTTTCAAAAAAATTATATGCTATGAGAATAGTATAAAAGTATGTATATAAAGTAGTTAAAATTCTATACCTTATAGGAAAGAGAAGCTAGGAAGAAATAAGGGGGGGGGGGAAGGAGAAAAAATACTATACTAATAATGTCCTAACATAGATCATCCCATTTATGTATTAATGTGAAACCACATATATGTACGTATCCAGAATTTTAAAGAAAATCAATTAAAAGAAAGAGAAAAAGTTGTGATAGCTATCTATATTATTATGTGTCATAAAAGAGGATAAGATATATTTTAAGCACCTTAATTTCATCATAGAAGGTCTATGTTATATATATCTTGTTATTTATTTTTCACTGTGTTGGCATAAGTACCTTTAAATATATTAAATACTTTTTTTAAATACCCCTATGGATATTTAAAGGAAATTAATATGTACTGGCGCTTTACTAAAACTCGGTCTTCAGAATTTATACTATAGGAATAGGCTTCAATAAGGCTTGAAACCCAGACTCATTAAAAATGGGAGACAGTGAGTTGAAGAACATTTCCTTGAATTCTTTTATTCAGTAAATGATCAGGAATGCACTGTGGTTGTTTTGGGGTCACTTGCATTTGGTAAGCCGGCAGACACATCAACTGGGACTCTACAAGAGGTAAAAGCCAGCAGGAGGTTATTAGGCCCCATGGGAATGGAAGGAAACAAGCTTTCAGAAAAGCCTAATACGATTTTTACCTGAAATCTCACTGGTAGATGGGCTCCCAAAGGACATGGAATTTTGTCCCTTCAATTTGAAATATGCTTCTTGTCTCCTAGCTCTGATTATATGAAAATCCAGTATTATTTCCTTACCTACACCAGTGGAACTTGTATCCTTTGCCTGTGTCTGTGTTTTACTCTTGTGTCATCACTGCACATGTTAGAACACTGCCTTCATTCATTTGTTCAACAAATATCTGTGCAATGCTTACCACAGGCTCCGCACTGTGCTAGGTACCCTATGTGTAAACTCGTATCAGGACAGCTTTTTTGTTTCTTGAGTACATCTACTCTCCGGAAAAACTTCAAGACATCCTTGCCTACCTCTGTAACATTAATAGCTTCCTATAAAGAGTTCCTACAATGGATGTGCTAGAGAAAGTGCTACTTATTGTAGTGTGGTGGAGTGCCTTACACTGCATTCTGTACAACAATAAATACTATAGAAAGGTTCGAGTGCATTTGATGATATCTGGCCAGCTTACCCATAATAACTCTGACTTCATTGTGGAAGAAGGGCCTTCTATGCAAGGCATAAAATCCAATTGATTTTTATGAAATAAGATGCTATGAAGAAGAAATGCATTAAGTGTACCGTATCACAATAATTCCACTTTGTAAGCTAAATGGCTTTTGGAACATTGTTGAAAATGCTGTCACTATTCTGAGCATACATAAAAGAGCAAGATAAGGCCAATAATTTAAAAGTCAATGCTATTCCTATTCAAAGATTTCTTTCCTCAATTAATAAAGCATTTTCTCCTCTGTGTCAGTTAAAAATAAAATCCAAAATAGCTCTATATGATATGATCAGACACTGAGCGATATGTAAGTTATGTTGATTCTACAAAGTTTCTTTATTGAATTCTGAAGTTGCTGCTAACCTTAACTTCTAAATAAGGTACCTTATAGAATCTATTATATACATTTTAAATGATACATTTCTGCATTGGCTGCATTTATCAAATTGTTTTAAACTTTATTTCAGAAAACCTGATTAGATAAATTTTGTAAACATGTCTAAGATAATGGTATATGAATTCAGACAGGAAAAACAAGTGATCTAATTTCTGGAACAGAAATCCTCTGTAGCTTTTTAAATCAGACAACAGTTTGCAGGGAGTTTCGTTAGGTGGATTAAAGCCTGCATTAATGGTTCTTAATCTTTGTTTCTGCCCTACACACCTGAAGAACATGGTACGCTTCTATCAATAATGGGGACGTGGTGACAGTGGTGTTGAGAGTTGGGTAGTAGAGCAGACTGAAAACTAACCAACTGATCAATCAACTATCTGACATGAAGAGATGATTCTGACAAATGCTCTTCAAAAACTGTCAAGTTTTTGAAACTATGTAGAAGATTCCTGGATTTAGCAATTTTAATTTTTATTTCTGGTGACTCTAAGTGAATTCATAGACTGGTTTTGTATCTGGCATCTAGGTACTCAATGAATATACAATTAAATGAAAAAAAAGGAATGAGAGAGATGCTTTTTAATATCCCTTACTTCTGATTAAGGCAAAGCAGTATATATTGCTTTCTCATTTAACATGCCGACAGTAAATGGAACTTCTTACAGGGTTTTAGAATCTAGCATAATTAACATATATACATATCTTTTGACTTTATAGTCTACTTTTGAAAATCTATCTAAGTAATACCCTTATATATCTAAAACAGAAAGGTCCACCGATATTCATTTTAATGTGCTTTGGAAAAACAGAAACACACTAAGTGATCATCATTTGGAAATACAATGTACTTCTACACTATGGTGTATTATTCAGCTATTTAAAAAAAATAAGTTATATTTAAACCAATTCACATGAAGAGGTTTCCTCAAGGAGAAAAAGCAATGACACAAATATCGATTTAATTTTTTGTGGAATTAACAGTTGCAAAATTCCCATATATCACTGCAAATGATTACATAATGAGAAAAATATGGAGAAGATAAACAAGTTCCTAATATGAATACCTAGGACTATCAGTGAGGGGCAGTTATGTAGATGCTGGCAGTAGGTTAACAAAAGTAAAAACATTCAAAACAAAACCACTACATGCATGCTATGATGATTCTATTTATGTAAAATTCCCCCTCCCCTCATATTCCCCTCCCCCCTTCCTTCTTTCTCTCTCTTATACATAAAGTCATGCAAGAAAGCTTGCTTAATAATTATCATAGAGTATGGTACAATAACAGTGTGTATTTTACTTGCTTTCATTTTTATGTATTGTTTGACCTTTTTACACTGTTTGAATTTCTTAAAGTGCCTAGGAAAAATATTAAAACTATATTCATTCTGAAAATTAAATGCTTAGGGTGAATTCCTTCTTGGCTCTCACGGATAATAAAGATCTCCAACCTACTGACAAATCAAACTCTGAAGAACTAAACCTATTAATCAATCTATTAACTAACCAATTAATAAAAACACGTAGATACATATTCCTGTAAGAAACATTTGTCTTTTGAAAACATTTTTCCCTTCTAGGGTTAGTCTATTTTTTTCTTTGAAGGCCAAATTTTTTAAATGTTAAAGAGGCAGAAATAATGAAATAATAGCAGCTTAAGCTATTTCCTAAAAGCTATTCTCAACACACAAAGAAGTCTCCAGCCAGCCGCTCTCACATAAATCCCCTTCCCTAGATTTGAAGCTGAGGGAAGAAATTTACTTTCTCCCCTTAAAATTCTCTCGAGGAAATCTGTTTAAGCTTAAGTGTATTCCCAAATTTATTCAACCTTTCCTCACTGAGGAACACTCAGTTTTCTTCTAGGCTAGAAAGACTTTTCAGATATGCTAAACTGTAGAATAAATGAACATCTCAGCCATGATGACAAGGTTGTTCAAAGACTCTGACTCAGGCCTACCACCCAATCCACACCCCTTTCAAGCAATATGAAGGGGGCACTACAGTCTAGTGGAATTCCCTGGGTCCTGAAATCAGGTAGGATGCATTTCAAACCCTGTGCCACCTCTCATGAGCTATGAAACTTGGTAAGTTATTTACTGTCTGGAGTCTACTGCTTCATCTCCTTACTCTGAGAGATGCAAAAGAGCCTCAACGAACTGAATCTTATAAGCGCTCAGCCCAATACCTGGTACTTCATTACCAAACAATAAATACTGATACTATTTTTATATGTTTCTGTCTATTCTCAGAATGTGTCGGTATCACAGAAAATGACTGCTTCTATGGGTATGTATATGAGTGTTTTTCATATCAAAGGAAGGGCTATCCTTATTCTTTAGCTATTTAAAGAAATGCCATGCATCATAATATATTAATACACTATTCTACTTTCCATGAATTGGGGGAAGCAGAGTTGATTCAGGAACATTAAATACTTATATTTAAATGCATTCTCTATCTCTACGTCATGTGATTTTAGCTAGATCTTGCCCTTCCTTTTACATATATGAATTTGAAGAAGGGAAATAGAAACAATGTATTTTTTTTAAATCAAAGATCCAGTGAAAATTATCATGATACTGTTGAGCACTGAATCATTAATCATCACTTGCACAGCCAAGAAAATACTTCAGTTCTTGCCAAATGCACTGTTTACTGAAAAGAGGACAGCATTTACCGCTGAAAAGATAACATACTTGGAGAAGTAAAATGAAACACAGAAGTAATCTTGTGTATATTAAATATGTTTCTGGAACCCATTTAATTTGTGATTTGAACCTCAGAACTCCTAAATTAAGGCCATGTACATGAGGAATTGCCTTCCCTACCAAACTGCACTTGTTTCACACTTGAACATTTTTCTGCAGGAACAACCACTAAAACACATTAGCTTAAGGTGGTTCTCACATTTCTTGAAAAAGCATCAGTAAAAACTGAAATTATTTCCTAAGAAGAAATGTCTAAAATTCTTATAATAATATACATTTTCTTTAAAATAATTCCTATTTACTAAGATGAAAGTAAAGCGAAAAGAGGAACAAAATCAATGACAAGTTTACTGCTCAGTTAACAATTTGGTGCATTTTCTCCTATTCTTATTTCTTTACAAGGTTAAATTTTTTGTCTACGTAGTTATAATCCTGTTTGTTGTATGTGCAGGTTGTGTTTGTAACCTGCTTAAGATTTTTGTATTGAATAGTTAATTAAAACAGACATAGTATTAACTTGGTGACTTTATATTTCCTCTACCTTTGTGATCCAATGTTCTGTTTTCTGTTAGGCTTCAAAAATAATGTCTGAGTTTAAAAAATCATTTAGTCAGATGGGAAAATAATTTACTCATACTATGTAAACTAATTTGACCTTTTCTCTGTAAATTTGACAACCTCTCGTGCAGTTCCTGAATTGGATGTTGAATTTGATTAATAACCACATTCAGGATCCAATATTTTATATAGGAAATTTCCCATCACCATGCTTTTAAAGAAGATTAAAGAACTACTGTGTTAAATCTGTTTATTCTGTGGCAACGTGAAAGGTTACAGGGGAAAAAAGTCTAGGTTAATTCTCTTATGTTCCTCTTCAGTTATGGTTTCTTTTCATTAACTATCCTGTAATAAAACATTTGGTCACTGTCACCGGTAGGCATTAATTGCCAGGAAATACATATTTAAATAGCTCATATTTTAGAGCACTTTAGTGATCACAGGATTTTAAACAGTATCTACTTTAGATTAAGATGTCAGAGGTATCAAAGCTTGTGAAGTGTGATGTGAAATAGTCCATATGCTAGACAAGAATAATCTCAATTGAAAGCCATTGCAGCATCATCACTGTTTTCCCAATGCTTGAGTGACAGTTCTTAATATTCAATTAAGAAACTTAGTTACTAGGCTCAGATGCAGATCCAAACCTCAAAGAAAACTTAATTTGTTTGACCCTTGTAACCTGACAGTTATTATTTTATTTGAGCTTGTGTTTAATCCAATGACTGCAACAAGGGAACCTATGTTCCCTTGTTGGGAACCATCATGATTGTGATCATTATCATCATCATTTTTCTCTACTATAGAGAGATGGTCAGGTCTTATAAAAGTCAAGTTAAGGGGTGGGGTGGGAGCCAAGGGTCTGGCTGTAAATAAAGTTGGGACATTTAAAAAAAATAAAAGTCAAGTTAAGTTTCTTTGAGATATTGACTTTTTTAAAAAGGGAAATTGTTAAGTTCAGAGAACCTCTCACATATTTTTTATTTGCTAACATAAGCCACAAGATCTAATAAGTTCTCCAGTTTCTTAGACATCTTCTAAGACATCTTCTTAAAGTAAGATGGGGCAAAGTTTTGCCTCTCCTTTAATATAATGTGATTTTACTACAAACACTTAGATCTATAATTGAATTTGTCTTTGGTTAGTAAAGTGTTCACTTTATACATGTTATTCCTCCAACTGTTTTTTTTTCATTACTTTCACATATTCTTTCAGCTGTTTTTTTTTTTTTAAGATTTTATTTATTTATTCATGATAGACACAGAGAGAGGCAGAAACATAGGCAGAGGAGGAAGCAGGGGGAGCCTGATGTGGAACTCGATCCCAGGACCCCGGGATCATGACCTGAGCCAAAGGCAGACGCTCAACCACTGAGCTACATGGGTGCCCCTCAATTGTTTCTGTCTTACATTATAACATACCAGTCAACACTTGATCATTTATATAGAATCTCCTTTGTGTATCTAATAATCTTCTTTGTGTGGTTCAGTTTCAAAAGGAAAAAGAAAATGATCCAGTTCGCTCACTGCAGTTAGAGACATAGCGGATAGACATAGAAGAACCTAAATTAGGGATGCCTAGATGGCTCAGCAGTTTTAGCGCCTGCCTTGGGCCCAGGGAGTGGTCCTGGAGTCCCATGATGAGTCCCCATTGGGCTCCCTGCATGGAGCCTGCTTCTCCCTCTGCCTCTCTCTCTCTTTCAATCTTTCTCTCAGGAATAAAAAAATAAAATAAAAAATTTTTAAAAAGAACCTAAATTAGTGCAATTTATGCAGTTTTTCAGAATATTTCCCAGGATTTTTCTCTTTATTTTATTTTTTTGCTAACAACAACAAAAAACCTATAAAACCTTTGAATCTTACCATTATATTGTCATTCTTATTATACTTCTATTTCAGGGAAAATATTCAGCATTGTAGTATATTTTTTTAGAAATAAAATTCATACCCTGGCTCTGACAATGCCATCAAAAATACAGCACAATGTTTTAAATCATGTTTTTCCATCTTTCAGAAGGAATGACAACATAAATATGACCCCAACAAAAAAGGACCCAAAAGAATAAAAAAATATTAATGTATAAGTAATGATCTCATCTCCATTTGTGTTTAATTTTGACACCTACCTCCTTGCTGTGCTGTCTGATTTCAAAATGGTATTTAGAAAAAAATTCTGGGGTGATTATTTAAAATGCCAAAGCAGCTATATTTGCAAGTGAGCTCATGTATGGGACTATTTACAGATGTTCTCTTCATAGAGTATTCAAAATTTTTAGTATAGTAATTCCCAGGGACATAATTTAGGTGCTCTTTGACAATTTACCAAGTTCAGAGCAAGTTTTGCTTAAACAAACAATGCCCTTATAACATTCCAATATTATGAACAAAAGAACTAAATAAAAGTTATCTTATAAAATGTTTTACATATACATGTTATAAATTCCCTTTTTATATTAGTATGAATAACCACCAAATGGAAAAATTAAGAATTACATGTGTATGCATATATAATTATGTATTTTTTCATTAAAAAACCCATAATATATATATATATTTTTTTCCCATTCAAGTTAGTGGGACAAGCATCTCTTTTCACATACCTCTGCTGTATACAAGAAACCCAGAAGGTATTGTAACTCTGGTATGCTATCACTGATTATAAAAGAGAGAGAGAAAGAGGGAAAAAGGAAATATACACCTCATTAATCATTTTAACTCAGACATGATAAATGGTATTTAACAGTATCTTCCACAGTGCTAAGAAAAATACTATTGAATTTCTGCTTGGTGGTATCCGGCCTATTTTTGAGACATCAGTTTGGTTAACAAATTCCCTTTTAGTAAGTGCTTAAAGAAGATGGCTGTATGTAGTCAAGGGAAAGGTAGAAATGCTCCTAGTTTGACATTTTTTTATATAGGTTATTCTTAAAAAACAAACAAACAAACAAACAAAAAACCCGGCAGCTGTTCTTACTTTTCCATAGAAGAACGAAGATACTCCTACAGTTACTTCCCACAGGAAATTATTCCCCAGAGACTGCATTTGTGACGTGAAACTCTTCAGCTGAAGTTCACGTCGTTTCTTTCAAGTAAGACATGGGATGTGTAAACGGAGGAAACAAGTTAAATTTCAATCCTAAAATGTATATTTAAAAATGCAAGTAGTGTAACCAAGTGGTCATTAACAAAATACAATGGATGGCTTGGGGCAGGGACAGACGGAGAGAAATAGCGTATGTAAGAGTCAAATAAATTTGTGATTTTCTTATAAAAACTCACACAGCCAACTTTTATAGGCATTTGCAAATTTAAAAGCTGTGCTTTCTGGCATGATTAGATTTATTTTCTGAAATGCAAGTTCTAAGAAAAGAATCTTATGCTTAAAAGGAGCTAACCTTAAAATTTCGTGCATTTTAGAATGACATATGTTCAAAATGTCATATGATTGATGGGTGTTTTTGTATTACAAGAGAATAGCTGTATACCTTTTATGATTAAAAATAGTCATCAGCTTTAGTCTGGTATTTGGGGACTTTGCCATTGAGTGGGAGCTAGATGAGGAGCTAAGGGGTGAGATGAGAGACTCACAGGGTCGTTGGTGGTCCATATGTTAAGTGACCTGGCACCCAGAAAAAGCAATTAAATTTGCCTTTGTCTCCCCGTTTGAAGTGAATGTAGTTACCTGTTCAGAATACTGCAGGTGCTTAGTGAGCTATTAGCTCCCAGGGCCACAGCAGTTTCTCAGTGACAGAAAGGCCTCCACAGGGGAAAAAGGGCAGTAATACCTTTTAATTTGAATACCAACAAAATGGAAATGGATGCTCACTTTATTGGTAGCACTTATTACTGCAGAAGTGTTTAGCAAGTGAGTATTGGTTAAAGAAGAGTACAGCAAAAAAGGATATACGCCTTTAACTGTCCAGTCACTTTGCTGAGAAGCTGAAATAATCCTCAGGTGAATATATCTGTTGTAAGTCACTCTGTTAAATCAGCTGCTTTCACCAACTGTGACACTATTCAGGAGTCTAGAGGAAAAGGCCTTGCTTTGCCTCAGGCCACGCTTCTATTCTTTTTGCTTAATGTGGAGATGAGAGAAGAGATGGAAATCTCAGGTGAAACCTCCAGGAGCAAATGCCCTTGTGCATTACAACTTATTTTTCTGGTCTCCGAGAATCTAAAATAGATTAGTTTTGGTGTCCTCCTGATTTCAGCTTGGTTGGCCAGCTCCTTGTGAGCAAAGGGGCTGCATTAGCTTCTGAATTGAAGCATTTATGCTGTGATACACAGTTTTCTCTATGAACAATTTGCTAAGCTGTTTAAAAATCACAAAAGAATAAAGGGACATAAAATGTACCATTAAGTCATTCCACGAGATTTACAAAGGCTTTAATGAGTTAGAGATGGATGAAAAAGCCTTTTTTGATTCATTAAAGATATCCATCTGATTAGAAGAGATTTTCATCACCTTATCAGCTAATCCAATAAACTGACTATCCATTTCAAAATGACTCCAATTGGATTCATGTCCATCAGAAGGATTTTCTGAAAACCCCAGAGTATTGTGTAAAATTGAAAATTATTATCAAATTGCCACTGGAAAAAATTTTACTAGATCCTGATAAATCTAGAGGATTAGGGGAAAAATGCCCTGAGCTGAAAGGTTACCACAAATCAAAAGTTCAGCCTGCATAGTCCTCTTCAAGATTATTATTTATCAGTGAAAAAAAAAATCCCTAGGAGAAAATCAGTTTTAGGTAGCTAAAGTAAAACTGTTTCATAAGGAAATTGTTTGGTATTTTTTTGCTAACCCCATACAGACCTTGAAAAAACTAACATGGCTTTGTATATCTGGAAAATATTTTAAAATGCCATACCAATGAGATAGCTAATGCATGGGATCAGCTAATCAAATTTCCAGTTTTTGGCTGGTGTAAGCCCCCGTCTAACAAAGTAAGATTAATGGGGTGTTAAAAGTCTGTATGGAGTTGTCAGTTTTATACTACGAATAGGGTTAATTTCATCCAAATGTAGAAATTTTAAAAATTAATGTGAATGAACTGAACTTTAATAGCCTTTGCTTTTAAGAAACTGTGTTTGCAGGACCAGTCCTATCCACGCTGCCTAGCTAATGGGGAAAGCTGAAGGAGGAAAGAAATGCCTTTCAGGTAATAGAGTATCATAAGGTCAGCTACAATGGAGGAATGCCAGACGTTGAAATTTGCAAGTAGATAATTTTACCTATCAGACTAGCCAAAAGCATTTATTGTGGGCCAGTATCTGATACTACACAGAAAGACAGGCCCCCTTTATCTTTTCTCAAAATCACTTTTTACACAGTCTCCACAGGAAAACTAGGGTGAAGATATTTTGCCCTTTGTGGGATACTTTGGGTAATGAGAAGGAGTCTTCGTAAACCATCTCCAGCATTTAAAAAAATGCAGTCATCCATATTATTTGTCCACATAATGCCAAATGCTTGCATACTTGGAAACATCCAGATGTCTGATTGTGTTTTTCACTTGTCATTCAAATGCTACAGTCCCAGGCTAGGTCTACGTCTAGTTTGAATTGGGTGGTAGTTGAAGAGGCAAGGGCGAACAGAATTTCAACAACACCTTTTTTTATTGCTTCATACGCTTTGTTTCCCCTGAGATAACTTCAGCTTAAATCATGAAAGAATACATTTTCAGGATCCCCAAAAGTAGTAAAATGCTTACACTGAAACAAATCCACAGTGTTAAAAAATGACATCTCCTCGGCATGATGTAGGGGGCTGTATGCCACACGTAGGCAGATGATCCCCAGAGCCTCAGCATCTGGCACTTAGTTTTGGCACCCTGAGGATAAAGGGCAACAGACAAAAGGCTGGCCTTGTAAGATCAAACCTTCAGTGGTGTGATTTAAAGAGTACCAAGGATTATACTTCTCATCAACTATCTCCCACATCTGGACTAAATATATTTTCTTCATTTTGCCTTATTTTCTATGTTATAGAGAATCCTTAATTTGTATTCATAAATATCAGCCCTTTTAAAGTATAATCCCCTCTCCTCTGATGGAATGGTTATAAATTACATGTTTTTTTTAAAAAAAGATTTTATTTATTTATTCGTGAGAGACAGAGAGGCAGAGACACGGGCAGAGGGAGAAGCAGGCTCCCTGCAGGGAGCCCAATGCGGGACTCCATCCCAGGACCCCGGGGTCACACCCTGAGCTGAAGGCAGACGCTCAACCACCAAGCCACTTAAGTGCTCAAATTACATGTTTGTTAAGAATGCATTTAATATGACTTGATGTTCTAGCTGAGACCTTAAATTGGAGTAGAGGATATAGAGAGTGCAAGAAATACAGTAAAGCACTCCCTAAGACAGGCCAGACCTCAGCCAGGGACTGAGAGGAGGAAGAAGGCGCGGGTGGGTGGAGGGAGCTGCAGCACACACTGGTGAAAACATAGGGAAGACGTCGTGCCTACCTTCACGGCCTTGCCTCCAGCCTGTCCTTGAAGAAATCTTGGTCTCTCTGGGGCATCGCAGCGGGTTGGGGGCCTCGTCTTACTGCCTTGTGTTGATCACTGTGTGCTCCACTGCTTCTCATAGGGCCTAGCATATAGTAGATGCCCAGCAAATGTTTTTTGAGTACATCCATAAATGAAGAAAAGAATTGTGTGGTCTTAAATTTCAAAGACTCTAGGCTCAGAGGAATTTCGGGAAGTCCTGTAGTTCAACTTGTCTTCAACTAGCACTTAAACCAAACTAAGAGATAGCTTTCAATAATTTTTTTAGAAAATCCCACATCCTTTCCTCAAAGCATATTTCAGCATCATTTAAAAAATCTATCCTGAAACCTTTCCTTCTATGACTCAACAAGATCATCTTCCTTATTAGAAATAAATCTTTGCCTATTAGTTCATCTTCTAACTTTTCCAAGAACTTTTGCACACACTCCTTCCTTCTCTCGAGAACAAACTGACTGCTCATGAAATAGGACAGGGTTTACGGTCTTTATTTTAGCATAATTTATTTGAAATTACTACACTTTTTAAAATGCAGAAGTGGTAAAATGAGAATGGTTTGAAGAGACTTTAAACAAAGTTCAGGAAGATAGCAGTCTTCAACTTTTCTTTCTTAGAATTGAAGAAAGCCAAGGTGCTCAGAGGTTTCTCAGGAGTTTGCAATGAAGGCAGACCGAAGACCAGAACTTCCTTCACTTCAATCCGATAACCATGTCATGCATACTCCCTGCAGTCTCTGCTATTCACACATGCTCGCTTAGGCCTCAGCTTCGACAGGAGACCCTCATCCCTTTTAAATATAACATGGGCATTCTACATAGAGATGGATTTCCTTTCCTCACCTTGACTCTAACTTATAATACTTGGTTCTACTTTCCAAACTGGTTTGGTTGTGGGATAAGCCCTGAGGGTAAACCCATTCTGAGACTAAAACCAAGAGTCTCCAATGGCTTTTATTAGGTCATCGTCAGGAAGATAAACTGTTAACCCTACTTGAAAATGATGACTTTGAAGGAAGTTATGAACTAAATGTGCAGAAAGCCTTTTTTCCTTTCCTTTCCTTCCTTCCCTCCCTTCCTTCCTTCCTTCCTTCCTTCCTTTTACTTTTTTTTTAAGGTTTTATTTATTTAGAGAGAGGAGAGAGCACATGATTGGGGTGAGGAGCAGAGGGGGAGGGAGAAGGAGGAGGAAAGAATGTCAAGCAGGCTCCACTGAGCATGGATCCCAACATGGGCTCCATCTCATAACCCTGAGATCATGACCTGAGCTGGAATCAAGAGTCTGACGATTAACTGACTGAGCCACACAGGTGCCCCTCCTTTTCTAATATCTAACAAAGGGTACTTTCCACAGCATGCAACATTCCACACTCAGGCCATTCCTCGGTCCTTGGCTCAGCATCAACAAGTTACAACCCTAACAAAGAATAATAGAAGTCTCCGTTTGTTATTTTCCTAATTTGTTCCAATCGCTGCTGAGAAGTGCCCCCTACATGTCCTAATCATGACAACCCTGAATGGCTGTGCTAATTTTCTTTGTATTTCGATGGGAACATTGAAATTCATAGATTTGAGGTGTTTCTAGAGACACAGTTAGAAAGTGGTAGAGCCAGGACTTATAACCTGATCTTTTCCAGTTCCACTGGGCCACGTGGTCTGAGAATGATAAGACTGTTCCCCTTATTCTGAGGTAAGAGTGGCAGCACCAGAGATACCAGCTCACTAAGCAGAAGTAGCAGTTACTCCAACCTGTGTCTGTTTTTCTTAATGTGGAGGCTGCCCTCTATTTGCTTAAAACTGATTATCTTTGTAGTGAGAATCAACAAATAATTTGGTTTTCCATTTTTCTAGTTTTTATAAGCTAATGACATTAACCCCCAAAAGGAAATCCTATCTATACACGTCTACAGCATGAAAGGAAAGCTCAGGCTTTGAATTCAGGCAGATGTGGATTTGGATTTGGAACTCCACCTTGTTAAGTGACATTAAGCCAGATACTTCGTCTCTCTGCATTACGGTTCCCTCACTTATAAAGATGTGCTAACGCCTTCTGCATGGGATGGTTATGAGCAATAAGAACACTACAGGAAGAGGTCTAATGTATGGCCCACAGGAGAAACCAAAGAATTATGTTTTTTTTACGATTATAAGTATAATATTGATTTTTATTAGTGGTATAGCAGTAATAATGATCCTATTTATCGTAAGTTTTTTGTTTTTTCTACAGGACAAGATTTCCTAAAAGCACAATTAACTAGTTATTTTGTTACTTGTAATAATAATAATCATGTTTGCTTGTGAGGTATTTAAAAGGTGTCCTTCCACCTGTCCTGTGATGAATGGGTTTTGTGTATCTTTGGAAATCCTATCAGCCGGAAAGTTAACTTTGTAAAACATGCTAAGCTGGATTTAATTGTTACGTATGACTCTTATTCTCTTCAAAAACACAATACAAAATTTGCTTGCAAAATAGGGACTGTCCAACTTGGTGAACATAAATTATTAGCCACACTGGATTACAGATTTTATTGATATTTAGTAATATCTGGAGAATGATTCTCAATGACTGCTTCTTACTACTCTGTATAATATCTGAATAATGTTATACCAACTCTTAAATATCAATCTTGTAAAAAAAAACAAAAACAAAAAAAACACAAATGAGCAGCCTGGGGGGCTCAGCAGTTAAGCGTCTGCCTTTGGCCCGGGGCGTGATCCTGGAGACCCAGGATCGAGTTCCAGGTTGGACTCCCTGCGTAGAGCCTGCTTCTCCCTCTGCCTGGATCTTTGCCTCCCCCCCCCCCCCCCGTGTCTCTCATGAATAAATAAATAAAATCTTAAAAAAAAAAACAAATGAAATGACTTACGGACAACAGAGAACTGTCACGATTTTAAAATAATGTTTTTGTTTCTGCTATGGGTAGACTGATGTCACACCAGCATCTCTGCTTCCCCTGTTATTGAGCTGTGCCTCCCTGTGACATTCCCTAATGGGTACTGGCCTCACGCTGTTTCAGTCACGGCCATCTTGATGGGAAACCACATCAAGCCTTGGAAGTATGCAAGTTGGTCTGTATCTACTCTTAAAAATCTCAATACTGAAAAGCATTCTAGTGCTTTTGCTTATATAAGTGCTCATAAAATGATCTGCTGTTTCAGCAACTCGTAGGCTAGTTAGACGGTGGTATAAAACCATCAGTTATCACATGGTAATATCCTTTTATTAACCACTGAAATATATCAAGACATTTCTTGACAACTGACAATGCCAGATGCGATTATTGGCCTAATGGTTAATACATTTGCACTTTCTTTTACTGAGCTCTTTCTGCATACTTTTCCTTTGTGTAAAACATTTTTCAAGTGTGTGACAGCATCCTAATTTTTCAATATCTATTTTAAAATACATATTTTTACGGGCTCTCAATTGGCTTTTCAGGTTTCCTGCATAAATTTTATTCCTTAAAGTAGAGATACTCCCCAACCTATAAAGCACCTGACTAGCAAACATTCTGTACTTGCAGGGGGTGTGTGGTTAGCCCTCCTCTTCTGTCCTTTAAATACCACCCACTCATCTTCAGTCTGCTTCTGACCTCCAAGAGAATTTTTCTTTAGAAAATACTGTTTTCTTAGGACTGGTGCATGGAAAGATTTGAGTCAATCATTGCTAGTTCAGTTATTTTGTAGTGTTTGGAGTTATTTTATATATTTTTTCTTTGTGTTCATTTAAGATCAGAGTCAACACTACTTAGACATTTTTTCACCGTGGACTTGTTTCCCTCAACTTGCACTTGTTGCCTCAGTTCTTCCATAGTCTCTATCCTCTGCTGTCTCCTCCTCTTTCCTGTGTGTCTCAATTGTGAGCCCTCAAATGACTCTAATCAGAGCTAAAAGTGAGTGGGCACACCACCATCAGGGAAACGTAGTATTCATTTAAAAAAAAAATTAGAATTGACTCACAAAACCTTGAAAGTTGTGAAAACTGTCTTGAAATTTCTTTGAGAACTTAAAAAAAACAACAGCCTATCTCTCCCTCCTCTTTAAATAAACCTCATTTCCTTTAGGATCCAAAATACAATTAATTTATTTTCGTCTTATCCAAGTTTATGTTAACTGCTTGCCCCATTTTTTCTAATTTTCATCACATATCTAGTCTTTCAGGTAATATTTCCTTTTTAGGTTTGTGTGGAGACCAAAGCATTACTTACTCTGCTGCTACAATGGGCAAATGATTTTGAGGTTGTAAATAAATGGTTTCCTAATGAAACTTTGGGACATAAGAAACTTACTCTATTTTGTGGGATAGTGGGCAGAAAGTAGCCCACACCAAATGATGCTTAGCACAGGGAAGCCGGCAACGATCACAGGGCATTGTTCTCCTGTAAAGCACCCTGGGCATTTCTTGACTGCCACATGTAGACTGTATATATTTGGGAGTTGATGATGATGGAGAAGGGGACAGCCCACACAGGTCTGCATTCAGCAGCATCTCTGTCACTTCCCTCTGCGAACCTACCCTGACTCAGTCTATAGGTATCGCTGTGGTACTGTTTTCACGTTACAGGGGTCCTACAGGAGGCTAGTGGCTGCAGGACATAAACGGTCTATCTCGTTCACAGTAGCAATCTCTACAGAAATCTTTCTCCAAAGTGCTTAGAGGAATCTCCCTTTGACCTGAGGGCATGAGAGTGGGAAGGGCGTGTGTCTCATAGTTTGTTTTACTAAAATGTAATGGGCTTGGGGATGAGGTGGATGGGGTTCTGATCTGAAAAGAAAAGGAAAGGGAAAATAACAAAGTAAGCCTAATGGCACTTTATAAGCAACAATTTACACTTTCCCATTAAGCTTTACACAGATGACGTCATGTAATTTGCCTCAAATTTCTACAAGACAAGGCAGAAAGCTATCAATAGTCATCTTAGAGGTAAGACACCCAGAGTAGAGGAAGGTGAACTTTTCCGGAAGAACTGACGGAGCTTTTGGGTTGGAATCATGGAGAGAAGAATGAAGACTCTAACTCAAATTATTTGTCAATTGTTTAGTCTGGTAAAACTTAATTGAGCTTTGCCAATAGTTATGAAAACCTGTATCTCTGGTATTTAATTTGCAAGAGTCTCCAAGACATACTTAAGTTGCTTTTGATAGTATTTGAAATTCTGTAAGTTGAAAGTGAGACACAGGCCTCCAAGTGTAAGAGTTATCTTAAATGGAGAACCTGAAAGATCTGAGGTAAATTTAGAGCCCTAGAGATTGAGACATCCCCACAAAGCACTACTTTCATGTCTGGAAAAGAAAAGCTATTTTTGGAATATAAATGGTTGGAAATCAAACATGATGGAGAACCCTCTTTGCTAAATGTTAAATATTCAGGTCCTCTTGATGACCCAGTGTAATTCAGTTAGACCCAAACGCCTAATGTCTTTTTAGCGAGACCAATGATAAACTAAACACATGGTTCCAGGTGAATTAAAAAATATACTTTTTGTAAAGAACTGAGGTCTTTTGATAATCAGGGAAAAAAAAATTCAGACAGAGGGGTAAAATGACATCTTTTGTGAATCTTTCCTAGTGTCTGTTCAGTCTCCTTGATGAATTCCATTATCACAAAAATGACCTTTCCAGTTCATATCTCTTTTGAGGCTAATGCAATTCTTCTCCATTCTGTTATAATGAAAGTATTACATGGATAACTATCCAGCATTATCTTCCAGAAGGAGAACTAATTTGGGAAAGAAATGAAGTACTTTAATATAATATCAAATCTCTCTCCTTATTTTTTTTATCCTTATAGAGACCTGGTGGGTAAAACTAAGCAAGTTCATGCACATGGTAAATACACGGAGCTCCCTGCCTAATGTAGAAGTAATTTTTATTACCACATTGGTGAGTAGATATATGAATGCTTAAAAAACAGAGCCTCAGATAAATTCAGAGGCATAAGCTGCTGAACATGCTGCAGACACCTTTCTGTTGAATTTTCTTTCTGGAGATGTGTAAATGAAAAATATTAAGATCTGTGGCACACTTCCTAGATGCACTGCAAGTTTTGAATGTGCACTGCCTGTCTCTACCTGTGAGAAGCGTCAAGATGTGCTGGAAATAGTATAAACACTAATTATGTGCTCTTGTTAATTGTATATCTCTTTGAAGTGGTAGCAAACTGCAAGCTAGTGTGTGGTGGAAAGAGCCAGGGATAATGATGGGAAGCTTCCTCGGACAGGTCCATGCATGCAGAAATGTAAAGTTCTTGGTGAGCTAAAGCATGTTCTCCTTGAGAAACTGACCCTGATTTTCAGTCCTTTCTGAATAAATCATTTCTCTGAGCACTATAATTAATGATGGTATACTGACCAGTTCAGTTAGCAAGCATATAGCACACAGATCCACATCCCTAGGATGATGCACATCCCTAGCCAGGTCACGTGGTTTTTGGTCAGGCCTGTCACATCCTTTGCAGGGGGGCAATTAAATGAGTATATAAATCCCTGCTTGTTCCACATGATAATGAATGTCTTAGTGCAATTCCTCAGAAGAGGTAAAACATTTTGTAAAAATGCCTTTACCATTACACTCCCTATGAGACAATTAGCTGGCAGTGATTTTAATTGCTATGTTGTGGATGCGGAAATTGAGGTTCAGAGATTTTAAGTAGTTTACCTGGGTCATAAGTGTGGGCTACAACAATGCAAATTACATTAAAAATCTGGGAAGCAGAAGGCAACTAGATAGAATAAGGAGCCAATTTACTCAGACCTTTACTGATTCTGAAATTAATGTCTCCAACAGTTAACATGTCCCAAATTTTGTTGAATTTAGACATCAATTAAATTAACTTCATGGAATTAAACATGAGTTGTTTCAATATTTTTAAAAAATGAGAGTAATATTAAGAAAATGAGAAGTGAAAGCCTCATTTGGCTTTATATAACTGTCAAAATAGCCAGGATAGCTCAAGGATTTCTCTTCCAATCTGCCATTGTGTTAACATTCTGGGGTTACACTATTTACTTACGACCCAGTGAATAAGAACATTATTAAAAGGTAAATATTTATTTCTAAATTTGTGGTTTCCATTTATGCAAATCTGAATCTAATTTTATTTTATGTCTGCATATCCTTCACTTTCTACTACTATGGTGTTTTGTTTTGTTTTTTTTTTCTTTTTTTAACTTCTGCTTATACATTTTAGTTCTGGTCAAGTATGGTGACATTAAACTCTAACCCCCCAGTAGCACTGTCTCTATGACTACCTTTCACATCCCTTTCAAAGTGGCATATTTCCTTTGGCTGGGATGCTGCAGGTTTGGGATTTGTAGATCAGAGCCTGACTCTTAACTCAGTCCTCCAGCTCTTAATATACACTTTTCATCTATACCGTCCTTGACACCACACAGACATCCCATGTTGAAATCTTTTTTAGAACCTCGATCTGTCTGCTAGACTAAACAGAGACAAGGAAACAGGTAATGACAGGACTGAAACATGGTTTGGGGATCTTGGGAGGAAAAAGGAAAGTAAAAAAAAAAGTTTTTTGATGAACAACATAGTCACCCAAGCTTGTGGTGTCTCATCAGAACCTCTCAATGTTTGGAAGTTTTCCCAAGACTTGCCCTAGTGAGACAGCAAAGACTTATTAGATCATTGTGTCTGCTTCCCCACCTGGGCAGGAAAGAGTCTCCCATACGGAGAACATATGGCTTGGTCTTAGATTAGCAACAAAGAATGTCAGTTGGCAGACAGATGGAGGAGAAGCAGAGGATCGTGTGAGCTTTGCTAGTCTGGACCTCAGAAATGAATTTTAAAAAATCATATCCAGTTAGTTCAGTTATGAAAATAAACACTGACCAACCTATGCAGAGCAAGAGCAGCTAACATTTACTAAACACGTATTACAATCCAGGCACAGTATTCTGCAGATCTTCTCTTCTAATCCTCACCTCAATTTTTTTATTGTTTCCATTTTATAGATGAAGAAAGTGAGGTTCAGAAGTGTGGGGTCACTTTGCCCAAGGTTACACTGCTGGACAACTGGCAAAGCTCCGAGCCCCACCCAGAAGTCTGATTTGAAAGTCAATGCTTTTCGGAGGTAATAGTGCAGAGAACATAAAAATGTCTTTAATATACCATAATTTTCTAGTTGCTTGTTTCACCTTTTTTTTTTTTTTTTAACATAGACAAAGGGAATCCTCCCTCTCTTTTTTTTTTAAGGGTAAAACTCAATTTGCTACAACCTGATGCTTATATTGCTTAATGATATTGGGAATAAGGAAGCAGATTTCGGAGAGTAAGAATGAGAAAGACGTTACATAAATACGATGTAATAAAGTATTAAATCATAAATGTTGGTAGCTATTCCCCACCTCCGGGCCAAAGGGGGAAGATTCTTAGTTGCTGGTTCAGACTGAGAGCTGTCCTTTGTTAACCAGAACCTGAGTGCAGGCAGGGGGCAGGTATCTCTTCCTAAAAGAAAGGAAACAGGAACACAGTATTTATCTTTACCATGAAGGGAGGGGGATTGAAGGTGGGTGCAGTTGTGATTGTTTCGTTTTTTTCTTTTGTACTTCTAATATGATATTTTTGTTTTTATTATATCTGTTCATATATTTAACTTCAGTTCATAATTCATGACCTTAGAGGTAAAGTTGTTAGAGAGATGGTCTGGGAATTGAGGGAGAGAGGGAAAAGAGTCCTAGCACAGTGGTGGGCTGTGTGGGAGATGTGGAAAGGCGCATGTGGGAGATGTAAGTTAGGCGCTTACTGGAGACTGTGAATTGGAAATCATTTGATATTTTCCAAGGGACTCCAGTAAAGACTTGAGTTAAATCTCCCACTTAAGTATATATCTCATCTGTTTTTGTTCCATTTCCTTTATTTTCTTGCCTTCTGTTGTTTTAATCAAGTTTTTTTTTTTCCAGATTCTATTTTCCCCTTCTATTAGGATTCTATTATCATTTTAGCTGTTACCCCTGAGTTTAGTCCAGACATTCCTGAACTACTAGAATCTACCTTAAGTAATATTTTTTTTCACTTCCTGGACATGTAGAGGACCTAGGACACTTTAACTCCATATATTATTCCTCCTACCCTTGGCCTTTTGGTTTTTTGTTTGTTTGTATTATGATTTTATTTATTTATTTATTAGA